>NW_010109935.1:0-32332 GCF_000699245.1 Pterocles gutturalis
GCTAACTTGTCTCTCCCAGTCCTGAGGTTGGGGTGTCGGGGCTGATCTCTGCCCGGCCCCCCGTGGCCCCCAGCCCTCTGTGTGGTGTAGGTTTCCCACTTAACTCAAAAGGAGTACCCTCACACCATTGCTCCCAATGTGCATCAGCAAGGGAGCAGATGGTCTCAATAAATAAAAAGATGAATGGCAAGATACTCTCCAGTGCTCTTTAACGCTCCATCCCCTCGTGGGATGGAGGAAATATTACAATAAGAACAAATAGAATTATTTTCTGTTCAACAACTGAAGGCATGACAGAAAGCAGTGAAAACGTTTTGATTTGAAATCCTTTTCCATTAACTTAGCTATAACAAGCAGAAATTAGTTATAATAAACACTCATAATGATGTTTGACAGTGCTAGCATGTAAGGTGGTACACTGTACATTTTTATCCTTTTTATGCCAGTAACACTAATCTTCCCTGAGGAAATGTTCCTGTAAGTGGATCTATAGCCTCTTGAGTTCATACAGCTCTGCCTACTCTCTCACAGTAGAACTGCGAGCACATTGGAGCCAAACATGTAAAATACAGTACTTCTGTTGAAAATAATGATTCAGGAGTTGAAACAGAAATCCTTCCTACTGTTAGTTCCTCAGAAACAAGACTGATTAGTTGCAATGGAGTCTGTGGTACATTTAACACTGTTCTCCCCAGTGCTTTGAAGTGGCCAGGGCCCTCAAGTACCCACAAAACAAAAGCTGGAACAATTGTCTGCTGACTGCTGCTTGCAAAGGATCCTGAGTAGACCCACCAGAGTCCTGTTAGCTCAGCCGTGTACTCTCCACATCTTCTAAGTGCACTTTTTGGAATGGGATACAAGTGACAGCAGCTTATTCTTGGTCCAAGCCAGGCTCCTCTTTCACAGGCAATAGAGAGGTTTGCTTCTTTTCTGTTGCCATACCAACTAATAAGTGCTGTGCTCTGGTGCAACACTTCTAATTTCTCTGTCACTTCACAAGTGCTGATTCAAGTGACAGCACCTCAATTTCATGGCTGGTATGAAATGAAGAAATCCAATACACATAACATTCAGCATTCCTAGCTCTTACTGAAGAAGCCTCCATTTTAGCATGTCTTTCCTATCTGTCTTATAAAAACATCTTATAAGACAATTTGCAGTTGTAGTGGCATCACAGAAAGATGTTCTCATGGTACCTGTTGTGCTTCTGAAATCCTTCCATTCTTTTCTCTACTCTCTTCCATGTTCTGTGTTTCATCCAGCTTCTTTTGCTATATGTTTTGCAGCAATTGGAACCTGGAGTCTTTTTTCCTGAGCCAAGCTGGCAGATCTCAGGTGCTATTTGGTGTGATCATTAGGGTGCGTCCAGGCAGATAGTTTCTGCGGGTGATACTTAGAACTCTATTCTGAAGTGCATTCTGTTTACATGGATGTATGTCACTCACATGAGAGAGGTTGCAGTCACTGTGAAATTGCTCATATGGATTTCACACTGGTGAGATTCCACTATCTCTTAGACCAAGGCATGCATACCAGAGCTAAATCAAGACCAGGAGAAACCAGGATATCCCCACTTTAGAGTTTCCCAAACTAGGACTAAGATATCAGGAAAGGAGAGGTAAGTGTGAAGTCTGGCTCTGGAGATTACACCCACCTTTCCGAATACTCTGTTATCCCTTAAGCAGTTTGTGAGCCCCCAAATAAAAGATAAAGACATTTCATCAACCCTTTTATGACCACTGTGGCATTTGTTGCCCTCTCACATTACTAATTATGGCAGTTTCCCAAATTTGGAGGAACAATGACCATGTTCTGAGAGTTCATTAGATCATAATCTAATCATAAATATCAAAAAGGAAACTGCTTAAAATATTACTGTTGACGGGAAAGTCTTTTTAAATAATCTCCAAAGGAAATTTTCTATTTTGGAGACCATCTGTCCTTTCCTCCCTGTGCACTCTGGGGAAATACTAACCTATTACTAAATGTTTCCATTAAAACAAACAATAGGGAATCAGTGGGTAAGTGGGCATGATGATTGCAGGCTGGATCACTTAGCATACTATCAGATCCACTTGGAAGGCCTGTGATAAAACTCATATATATAAAACTTTCATTGGTTGCATTACAAAAAAGAAGTAAACTATCATGACTTTAGACTAAAGTTACATCAGATGAGTTTGTACCTTACTACTGAGACCTAAGCCGATAACATAGAATCATAGAATGGAATCATAGAATGGTTTGGGTTGGAAGGGACCTTAGAGATCATCTATTTCCAACCCCCCTGCTATGGGCAGGGACACCCTCCACTAGCCCAGGTTGCTCAAAGCCTCATCCAGCCTGGCCTTGAACAGGGATGGGGCATCCACAGCTTCCCTGGGCAACCTGTTCAGTGCTTCACCACCCTCACAGTAAAATATTTCTTCCTAATACCTAATCTAAATCTACCCTCTTTCAGGTGTTACCCCTCGTCCTATTACTATACTCTCTGATAAAGAGTGCCTCCCCTCTCTCCTCTAGGTCCACTTTAGGTACTGGTAGGCTGCTATAAAGTCTCCCCAGAGCCTTCTCTTCTCTAAGCTGAAGAACCCCAACTCTCCCAGCTTGTGCTCATATGGGAGGTGCTCTGACCCTCTGATCACCTTCGTGGCCTTTCTCTGAACTTGATCTAACAGGTCCATGTCTTTTCTGTGCTGAGGACTCCAGAGCTGGACACAGTACTCCAGGTGGTGTCTCATAAGAGCAGAATAGAGGGGGAGAATCACCTCCCTCAACCTGCTGGCCATGCTTCTTTGATGCAGCCCAGTACACGGTTGGCTTTCTGGGCTGCAAGTGCACATTTGGTCATATTGAGCTTCTCATCTACCAGCACCCCCAAGTCCTTCTCTTCAGGGGGTTTCTCAGTCTGTTTTCTGCCCAGCTTCTATTTGTGCTTAGGACTGCCCCAACCCAGGTGCAAGACCTTGCACTTGGCTTTGTTGAACTTCACGAGGTTCGCATGGGCCCACCTCTCAAGCCTGTCAAGGTCCCTCTGCATGGCATCCCTTCCCTCCAGCGTGTCCAACACACCACACAGCTTGGTGTTGTCAGCAAACTTGCTGAGGGTGCACTCCATCCCACTGTCCATGTTGCCAATGAAGATGGTAAACAATACCACATGTAAGCTCTTACAACAGTGAAAAAATAAGATTGGACCCATTTACTTATTTGGTAATTACACTTCAGTTATGCAGACATTTCATAAAGAATGAAGGTTTTACACTGCTATTCCTGATTTCTCTCATCTGAGAAAAAGAGGTGAGAAACTGTCAGGAAATCAATAGGACTCTCACGTAATATTGTAAAGCACCAAATCAGAACCATCCTGCCCAATAACAATCAGGAATAACGTAGTGAATATATAGACTCTGATTTTTCCATTTGTATTTTATGATGCAGTCTTCAACAGATACTCTGAATGTGGTTGTAAAAGTAACTACTGGAACTGAGGTTCAGTATAGGCGATTAAATCTACACTGCAATGCTAAGTAACCGCCTCAATGAATCAAAGACAAAATAAGCTTCAATGACAATATAAGTATCCAAATGCCAATAAAATGATTTTTTCATCCACAAATCTTTCTTGGTGAAACTTCAAGGCGCTAAGCACATTTGTGTCACTGGCTCTGATTAGCCTTAGGCAGATCTCTCAGCAATGGACTTATTTCTTTGTTGGAAATTAAGGATGATAAAATTATCTTTATATGCCCTTGTGAAAATTAACGTCACATAAGTCCCAATATAACAACCAACTGGCATCATAATTCTCTGATTTATTTGTAATTTCTTTTCTAATTAATATTTTGGTCTTTTTTTATCACGTGTTTCCTGAAGGTGGCAGCAATATTCAAGAGTTGTGTGCATGTCTGACTTTTGAACCTATTGACCTGGAAGACAGTATTTCTTTCAATGTAACTGTATTTGTGTTTACAGCTATTTGTAATATGCTAAAATCGAACTTTGATGGCATAGATATTGTAGTTGTGGACATATGATGTACCATATCACCACGGAATATGAAGAAAATGTCATTGAACCATAGAATGGTTTGGGTTGGAAGGGACATTAAAGATCATCAAGTTCCAACCCCCTGCAGAGGGCAGAGACACCTTCTACTAGACCAGGTTGCTCAAAGCCTCATCCAACCTGGCCTTGAACACCTCCAGGGATGGGACATCCACGGCTTCTCTGGGCAACCTGTTCCAGTGTCTCACCACCCTCACAGTAAAAAATTTATTCTTAATACCTAGTCTCAGTCTACCCTCCTTCAGGTTAAAGCTGTTACCCCTCACCCTATCACAGATAAAGAGCCCCTCCCCATCTCTCCTGTAGGCCCTCTTTAAGTGCTGGAATGCTGCTGTAAGGTCTCCCCAGAGACTTCTCTTCTTTGGGCTGAACAACCCCAACTCTCTCATCCTGTCCTTGTATGGGGAACATCTTTGTCGCCCTCCTCTGAACTTTGTCTAACAGGTCCATGTCTTTTCTGTGCTGAGGACTCCAGAGCTGGACACAGTACTCCAGGTGGTGTCTCATAAGAGCAGAGTAGAGGGGGAGAATCACCTCCCTCAACCTGCTGGCCGTGCTTCTCTTGATGCAGCCCAGTACATGGTTGGATTCTGGGCTGCAAGCACACATTACTGGGTCGTGTTGAGCTTCTCATCTACCAGCACCCCCAGTGCTTTTCTTCAGGGCTGTTCTCAATCCATTTTCTGCCCAGCTTCTATTTGTGCTTGGGATTGCCCCGACCCAGGTGCAAGACCTTGCACTTGGCTATGTTGAATTTCATGAGGTTCGCATGGGCCCACCTCTCAAGCCTGTCAAGGTCCTTCTGCATGGCATCCCTTCCCTCCAGTGTATTGACCACACCACACTTGGTGTCATTGGCAAACTTGCTGAGGGTGCACTCAATCCCACTGTCCATGTTGCTGACAAAGATGGTAAACAACACTGGTCCAAATACTAACCACTGTGGAGCACCACTCATCACTGGTCTCCATTCGGATATCGAGCCACAGCAACTCTTTTGAGTGCAACCATCCAGCCAATTCCATAATGACCAAGGTCCATCTGTTTGTCCATGTCTCTCCAATTTAGAGACAAGGATGTCAGGCAGGACAGTGTCAAATGCTTTGCACAAGTCCAGGCAGATGATGTCAGTTGCTCTTCCCTTATCCACTAATGCTGTAACCCTGTTGTAGAAGGCCACCAAATTTGTCAGGCACGATTTGTCCTTAGTGAAAGCATGTTGGCTGTCCTCAGTCACCTCCTTATTTTCCACATGCCTTAGCATGGTTTCCAGGAGGATCTGCTCAATGATCTTGCCAGGCACAGAGGTGAGACTGACCGGCCTGTAGTTTCCCGGGTCTTCCTGATTTCCCTGTGCAAAATTTGGGTTTATGTTTCCCCTTTTCCAGTCAGTGGGAACTTCACCAGAGTGCCACGACTTCTCAAATATGATGGATAGTGGCTTAGCAACTTCATCCGCCAGTTCCCTCAGGACCTGTGGATGTACCTGATCAGGTCCTATGGACTTGTGCACCCTCAGGTTCCTTAGAGGGTCTCAAACCTGATCTTGTCCCACACTGGGCAGTTCTTCATTCTCCCAGTCACTGCCTTTGCCTTCTGCAACTTGGGCAGTGTGGTTTGGGTACTTGCCAGTGAAAACTGAGGCAAAAAGTCATTGTTTACCTCAGTTTTCTTCATATCCTGGGTAACCAGGTCTCCCATTTCCTTCTGGAGAGGGCCCACATTTTCCCTAGTCTTCCTTTTATCACCAATGTACCTGTAGCTTTTCTTGTCACCCTTGAAATCCTTGGCCATATTTAATTCCATCAGGGCTTTAGCTTTCCTAACTTGATCTCTGGCTTCATGGACAGTGTCTCTGTATTCCTCCCAGGCTACCTGTCCTTGCTTCCACCCTCTGTAAGCTTCCTTTTTGTGTTTGAGTTTGTCCAGGAGCTCCTTGTTCATCCATGAGGAGTTCCTTGTTCATCACAATATGTTGACCTGGGGTGATGGGATTGCTTATTCTTTTGTCTGGTAAAAATTCAGAAGCTAAAGGAATATTCCTAAAGGATTAAATATTTTTAACTAACTTACTGTTGTTTGCAGTTAAGGTTATCCATTTCTTTGACTTCAGTGAAGTCTGGATCATGTATGTTTACTGAAGTGAACTGTTAGCTCATTTGTGGGCACTACATTAGCACTTCAAAACTCTACAAACATCAGTGATCACAGAGGGTAGATTACAGCCTGTCAATAGGGTTCCTTTCAGTTCCTCTATTTGATCTTAATCATTTATAATCACTGCTAGAGTTACTCAGGCCAACAGTATCTCACACCAGCATGGCTGGGTTTTATATCAAAAAGAATCTTTAACACTTTTCCTTTTGCCTTAGACTCAATACATTTCACATTATTGTGAAATGTTTTTGTTAATGAGGAGAGACAATATTATTGACATGAGAAATAGGAAAAAAATTAGAGAACTCTCTTATCCTTTAGTTTTGCTAGCAATTGCCTGGTCAGGTACTTGCAGATGCCAGCTGCAGTCTGAGTGGAGAATCATGGAAGCCAACAAAGACATGTCTGCAGCAGAGCTCTCCTCCCCTTCATCTTTTACCCCAGGACTGCATAATGTTCGGTGCCTCTCATGCCTGCGAGTCTTCTGTCGGCTCCAGGTCTGCTCTCACAAAACATCCAGGACAGAAGCCCAAGTTCTGGTACTGCTGTCCCAGAAAGGCCACTTGAGGAAAGGAATTGCATAGCTGCCGGTGGCTGTGCTGCCAAAGGACGTGCAAAATGGAGGCAGAGGCCTCCCTGTGAGTCTTCACTGGTGGAAATGGACTTCCCAAATCATCTTATACTTTCATAACTGAATGTCTCATCCCAAGAGAAAAGTAAGGAAGAAACTGCATTTGTTTTAGTTGTTATCTCCCCACCTAAATGTGCATGGAACACAAAAGCTGCAATTTTAAATTATGCTAACAGGGTTTATTACACTGTGCTTCCTAAGGAGTCTGCTTAGTGAGCGTTGTGGCCTTTTTTGTGGTTGTACACAAGGATTGCTGTGCCTTAGAATTGTCTTTCTTCTTGTCCTCCCCAATTACTGTCTGTGCTACATTGCAAAATGGTACTTTGATATCCTGAAGTTGAATATTTTTATAATTGCTTGATTTTATGCTCATCTTTTGTGTAGTATCTCTGAAGTAACTTCCTTCAGATTTCCTTACAAGATTAGCATTAATTCCTGCACCCATCACACTGCTGTTTCAGAATTCATTCATCAGCTCTTCTGAGCTGCTGATGTGGTTGGTATTCTGCTGCAGATGCTGACTGCTATTCCTTTTTGGATTTCTATCTGTCTTAGATTTCCCTAAAATGTGTCATTGCTGTTACTTCCTTTATTATACCATCTGGAGTATAAAGCCTGTATAAGTGGTTTTCTGTCAAGCCACCACACCTTCTCTATCCTCTCTTTTCCTTTTGTCTTCTGAGAATTGTATCCATCCTGATAAACTACAGCGCTCCTTACCCAATGGCTTATCCTGCTGCAGTTCTGAATACCACTGTCAAAAATAATGCAGTTTCCTCCCTGCACCGTCACACCAAGTGCTTTCGTAATATTTGCAGGGGATCAAATACTTGAGACGTTTGCTATGTAAGCTGTTGTTTTATATTCTTTTGTTAATATGTCATAGTCTTGTTTTTACAGCTTTCTTCTAGAAGTACAGATTAATCTAGCCAGATATGACGCACAGAAAACTTTGTTCTCTTCATTTTTGGAATGCTGTAAAATGCTTGAGAAGTAAGCAAATCATGCTCTTTGCTGCTCATTTGAAGCTATACTCTTTTGTAAGACTTGCCTAGGAGGACAGAATTTGGCCCATACCTTGCCATGCTTTGTTCCTCTGTGTACTTTCAGCAACATGAGATGTGTGCTTTGTTTTTCAAAATATTTTGTGTCCTAGCAAACTGCGAGCTCTTCAAACATCAAAGTGATGTTTTAAAGAAATAGTGAAAGCATTGCTTGGTAACAACACTGTTTATTTAAATTCCAGAAAGCACTTTTTTAACTTTTTCTTTTATTTTGGTTAGATAATGTCTGGGACCCTAACATAATTTATACATCTGAGAAAAGTTTTTGGAGCTTCTCTGAACAAATACTGTGTCTGGAGTAAAGAAAGATGGATGAAGAAAAACACCAGTCCTGAATGTCTTCACACAAAAAATAAGAAAACTGATTTTAAGATTGTTGTGTAACAGAATCTGTTGTGCAATGGAATCTTACTGGTAACGCACAGACATCTCATAAGATAATGAACCTCATTTATTTGGAGAAGTGAAAAAAAAAAATATGTATTATAGTTTTGCATTGTTGAAGTCAATATGCCACACTCCTCTCTGGTATAATTCCAATGAATTTTAGTGTTAAGGATTAATTTGATTCAGTGAGTCTGCAAATACGTTTCTTCAACATGAATAATAATCCCTAAGTAACAAACAGAATACTTAATATTTTCCTTGACATTTATTTTAGTGTTCTCATGGCGTGAGTAAAATTCCAATAGAGACATGGTTTTATCAAACTCATTTCAGTGAGGAGTAAAACATATACTTCTATATCTTGATACATCTCCACAGTAACTGTTATAAATTTTGTAATGCATATTTTATTCCAGACTAACTCGTTGTCCCCAAAAGATATTGTCAAGTAAATAAAATTTAGCCATATATTACTTTATTTTAGTATTTTGAGAAAAAAGTAATTTTCATGAAAGCCATATGGCTTGCAACAAAATGAAGAAATCTATCCACAGGCTAGGCATAACAGAAATTATTATCTCTGGCAGTGCTTTGGGATGCAAAAGTGCAAAGCTACATTCAGGTGGACAGGTCTTTCCTTCTGCCAACCAGGACTTTGAATGTTACAGCCTGCTTGACATGAAATGTCCTGATTTTTTTAATCTCTATCTGTAAACTAGGAAGAAAATTGGACAGCCTGCAAAAAGTATATCCCCCCCTCTTCTTCAGTTCAGAAAACTCATCTTTTTTAAGGGAACCACCTCCTCCAGACAGGCAACTGTACTTATGCATACCTGTTTGGGACAACTACTGGAAAAAACATACACTGAGTCCCTGTTCTCTTTGGTCAGAAGTTTATGTGTCCCGTGAGTCAGGAGGTACCTTTTTTCGAGATTTGTGAGCAGTCTTGTTTAGTGCACCAGACCTGCAGTGTACAAGTTCGTGCTGCTGAGGGGGAAAAGGGCTGTGATTCTGGGGTGGGAGAAGTCTGCTATTGGTGGGGGTCAGGAATGTAATCTTCAGTCCTTTCGCATAATGAATATCTCATCTGTAAAATGGGTTTTGTGAACTTGTAATGACTTGATTGAAGACTGATTATTGTGCTTGTAATTCTTGGAATGCTCCTGTAGGAATGCAAAGTATGCTAATAATGCGTTCATTACTACTTTAAAGTCTGTTTCCCTTTTAGCGCACTCTTTCTGCTTAACTCGGGTTCCTGGGCTTGCACTGGAGAATAATGAGATAGCTGAGGGGAAGAATCCATGTGGATGTAGACTCTAAGCTGGTGTATGTTGATAAACTTGATTTATGCTGATGGATCTATGTTAAATTACGCTAGTGGTGTATTCAACCCCAGTTTTAAGTAAGATATACTCACAGCTGAGTCTTTCTTGGCAAAGTTCTGAAAAAACTTTAAAAATACGTTCCTGCTTAGTTTTCAGCATAATTTTGCTAGGTAGTCTGATGCTTTATAGTGTTTATAGCATTAAATAACTGTAATGCCATTGTGTTTCATACTGTATTTTATTGCTTATGCAGCATATGATATTGATGTGTATTATATTGCATATAACTCAATACAATAAATACAGCACTACAAAACAGATTTGCTGCATTTTTTTTTATTACAGGTTGGTTACCTACTGTGATGAAAATCATATAAAAATATAGGGAAATAATTATTCCCTTTCTTCCTACTTTTTATTCAAGAGATAACCCATGGTAAATTAGGTGCAATTTTCATGAAATTTTATGCAAACATATATCTTGGTATAAAACAATAAATAAGCTCTGCTAGAATTTTATGGTTTTTACACCTGATTTTTAAAATTACCTTATGTTTGTAATGCTTTGCCTCAGAGGTTATTTGAAGATCAGTCCTGAGGTTTATTGCACATTTTCAATTGCTCCTGAAGGCAGTGGATGCCAAAATCTCACTTCGCAGAACTGAACCATTTATTCTTTCTCATATTTACCCATATGTAGAATTTTTTGCATTTTAACCAGGACACTCTGCAATTCCTATCCATCAGAGACTGAAATACTTAGCTAAGCATACTGAGATGAGCTGTCCTCTGCAGATGACTGTAATTACTTACAGTAATAAACTGCATGGCTCTCATTTTGTGGACTTGATTCCAGAATGGGATCTGATATACAAAAGGGACCATGGAAACAGCATTTTTTAAGGCAGTGCAAGGGAAGGTTCAGTGTCCCAAGGCCCTCAGCTCATTCTTTCTTGGTTTTTTGTCTTCCCCCAACATACTGAAAAAGAAGATGCAGGTAGAAAATATAAAATGAGGGACTGTCCCTCAAATCCTGCTCTGGATCTTAGGTGCCTTATTCAGGGCTCAGGTGTGTGCCTCTCTCTACTTTTGGTATCCAGAGTTCATGTTCTCTCCTGAGAGTAAGTGCCCATCAAGACTGCTTGAATAAGCTAGGCAAAGCTCCTGGTATGTTTTCAGAGTGTGCCCTAGCTCTGTCTGAGGAGAGATTTGCAGTACGTATCCTCCAGCCTGAGGGACCCCAAACGTTCCTCTGTCAGCACAGTCCCTATCAGCAGTCCGTAACGTGAGCATGGAAGGGAGGAGAAGGAAGTTTCTGAAAGCAATGCCAAGTTCCTGTAGCTGAAAAGCACATACTGAGATGAAGCTTGACTGTAGCATTGTGGTTAAGTACTGATGTAGGAGTGTTGGTACTTTTCCCTTTATTACTTTTAAGTCCAATAACTGTTTAATATAAAATGCATGATCATTCCTGACAGTAGAGGAATGATCATCATCTCACTCCTACCCAAGTGTCCTGGTGGCTCTGCAGAGCCAAGCTCCTTCTCGTTGGCTTTCCCTCCCTCTTTGGCAGATCCTGACCTCCTTTGCAAATCCTCATCAGGAGCAGAGGAAAGTCCCACTCAGCCTAGCCTACTCCTCACCAGCTATAAAACTCTCCTAGAAGCAAGTTTGTGTTGAATTCCCAGTTTCTAGAGCTGAGCTAGATAGCATCAGTGAGCACTGTGAGTCTAAGGCAGAAAGAGGTGTGCAGGCATTTGGGATCTTCAGAGCCAAACAGGACGCTGCATCCTAATTTTCAGTTTGGGGTATAAAATTTACCAAGTCCTGTTTATAGCAGAGTTCCTTCTGAATCTGGTCCTAAACATTTTCCATTTTTCACATGTGTCTCTTTTTCTACTCAATTCTCTCCAGGTCAGTGACAGTTCTTATACCAATTTGTGATACCTAGGATAACATAATAAGGATAGGATGTAGAAGATGTGTTGTGTCTTTTTATAAGCATAACACTCTTTTTCAAATTGTCACTTATTTTGTATAAATGAAAGGCTTCTTATCAGACAGATATTACAGCAAATTACAACCTGCATGGGGTACAGAAGGGAGTGAAAGGCAATCTGGATCAAATGTACAAGGAACTGCTTATATATGCTGTAGTTGAAAAGTATTATCTGAAAGAGAGGCAGCATGTAAGAAAATTTTAGCCGGCCTTTCACATAATCTGTCTGTCAAAGATTATGTGCGTGCTATTAATAATAAGTAACGTGAACCAGTCATCTCCCAACACTACATATTCCTTGTATCAGAGCACCAAAGCCTTGGTTCATAATATATTATGCAGATTAATTTATCCTGGATAATTTCTCCAATGTCAATAACACTAGCTTTGTCTTAACACTCTTACAATTTTACAGCAACACAAGATCACTGAAGCTACTTCACCTGAATCCTCCTTCTCTTCAGTTTTGTGGTAGCATAACTCAACTATCAGAAAGAAATCACATCTACCCTAGAGTTAATGTCCTAGTTATGCTTGGTAGTATAAAAGCATGTAGTGCAGATCCTATGGAGAGAAGGAAGGCTGAGGCTCCCTGCAATTATTACTATTCAGCATGCTGCAGCTGTGACCCCAGTGGAATTTCAAACAGAGACACTGCAGTGGCTCATTGGGAACAAATGAAGGTGTTCAATTGCTGATTATTCCAGCAGAACCTGAGCAAAATAATTAATAATTAGGTGTGAAATTAATATGCACCTTCTGTTTTCCCTAGTACTCTTCCCATGTTGCTAATTTGCTTCTGCACCAGCAAGCGACAATGTAGATTTAAAGAATATATGTGGGAATAAGCTAAAAGTCTCTCAAGGTAAATCTTGTTACATTTGCTAGCTTTTTTAGTATTAAGTATTATAGAGCTTTTTCTTAACTCTTTAAAATATCTGATGCCTTAAATTCTAAATATTTCTGATGCTTTTTTAAATAAGGCTTAATTTGCTGATGAGAGAGAGAAAATTGTGCTTTGTCTTTATGTTATAGTATATAGATATACAGCATATTATTTCATTATGTCTTATCCTGTGTGTTTGCATTTCAAATGCATTTTTGAGGGTGTTTATATTGGATATATTAACTGAGAATGGCGTGAGTTGATGGTAGGCCTGCAATATGTGTATAATGTAGCAATACCCTGTTGGAGTGATTTTATATGTTTCTGTATGTTATGCAGAAGGCTTTACTCAGAGGGAGTGTTTTCTGAACCTTTACAATGAGAAATACATAAATGAAGTTGATTGGACCTGATAGGCTCCATATGATCACTTAATTATAGACTGCACCAAAATGTAGCATTAATATTACAGACATTTCAGTGACATAATAGCTTTGACTGTCACCTGCTATATACGGTGTGGAAGATCTGTTGGAAATCTGAGGTGACACGAGATGAAGTTTGAATCTCTGTTCCTGTTAAAAGGTGAGGTTGGCAACTTTTTTGCTCTAACTGGCTGTGTCTGGGCCCTTTCTTGTGTGTAAGACTATAGCTATGCCCAATCTTTGTCTTAGTGCTTGTTCTGTTAACTCAGACTATGACTTTTGTTTTCTGTAGTCTTCCAGACTTTTTTGGCCACTCCAGGTTACTGGACAGGGATGCAGATATCTGTAGTGCAAGGGAAATTATGTAAGTGTGGAAACTTCCATGAGAGTAAGTAGAAGCAAGTCTCTTAAGTTTAAGAATCATCCTTTACTGTAGGACAAACACATGGCACATAAGATGAAAGGTTATTTCCCTTTTCATAGAACAGAAGAAATAGCAAATCATCCTTTCCTAAGCAGAAGGAGGCCCACAGTCTCCTTCCCAGTCTTACTTCTTCCTGAACGTACTTCCCTGTGGTAGGGAAGCATAGCAGGTCTTTACAAGGTTGCTTTGTTGCTTCTTTTGAATGTGGTGCTATTAAAGTATCTCACTTCTGTTCCAGTTAAGAGTACAATTTTGGTCAACTAGGGATATCAAAAAGGTGAAATGACTTTTGACACACTCTAGCAGTCATTGAAGTAGCTCATTTGTAATGCAGATAATTTGCCAAACTGTTCTTATTTTGCATGCTAAGCAAATAATCCAAACAAAATCGAGCTCACCCATCTTATTCAGATTAGCCCACTTGCCAGCATGTTAGCAGAGGGACTTATGTGGCCCCCAAGCCTGTTTATTTTAGTGATGTACTAAAAGGTAGTACTTTCTTTTCTTTAGATGCTATTTACCATCAAAAGATCTAGGAATTATCTGAAAGGTAAACAGTTAGGCCACTTGTAAACTGTGGTAGGAATATATGCCAACATTTAGGTTTACACAGGGCAGTATTTGCATATAAATCCAAAGAACAGTTTACGTAAAGATTTTTAAGAGGCTGATTCATCAAAAATCAGTTATAAAAATACATAAGGATCAAATAGAATCTAAATGTTATGGCTGAACTTAAGTGTCTCGATTATACTTTTTAAAAGTCTGGCACTGTGTTTCCACAGTCGTAATAAACTGAATTTCTATTTCTTCCAAAAATTATTTCTGCTGTTTATCCCATTTGAATAAATATTTGTGCTTGTACTGGCTGGTAGGGGAAGGGAGTCAAAACCCTTCCACTGAAGTCACTGCTGGTGAAAGCTCTGAGCAGCACCCACTACGTGGAACATGGCACGTGCCTGGGTGAGGGACTGTCCCCTCAGCAGTAGTTACAGTTGGTCTGTGACTGCCAAGGCTCACCACCTCCCAAGCAGACAAATTTTAAGGCTCTCTTTGTGCAGTCTTAGGTTAAAACATTGTTAGTGCAAGCTTATTATTATTGTGTATGTCACCAGTTTTTGGATGTGGATGTTCTGTTTCTTCCCATCTCTTCTCACAATCCCTTTCTAAGGCCACCCGTTCTGCTTCATCTATGCAGGTGGAATCTTCTGAGTGAATTAGGGCCATTTATTCTATGCCTATATTTTATCATCTTTCCCGATTATGGATCCTTCACTTTAACCAGAAAGTTTTTTTCTGAGCAAAGACCTCTTCAGTGTTAACTTATCAATGTATACAGGTATACCTATGGCTGTGTAGAATAGCTATTCATAATTATAAGAATGTTTCCTGATTTCATCAAATTAATGAAATTGACCTTCATTAATAATTCAGGTCACTTTTTGCTCTTCATTTTCTGATTGATTTATTTGCTTAGTTAAGGAATGGAAACTGTCCCTCTGTTTAGCTTTGTCTCTCATCTAATAAAATAGGTAAATAGGTAAACCGATACATCTGGGAAAAAGAAATTCAACTTAAACCTCTATATCCCACCCAAGAGGAGGAATAAATTTTACTGAACTAACTGGAAATGCTTTTAGTCTGCGGTTGCTCTGTGCCTTCATTAGTACAATATATTTGAGGGCCAGTAAGATGTCATATGTAATTTTTCAGTGACAGAATCAGTTTCAGGCTTGTATCTCTGCCTCTGTGATGCACAAGCCACTTATCAGGGAACAGCATTAAAATCCACGACACAGCCTCTTGTTAAAAACCTCGTGGGCTGAGGCAAGGACAGGGAGGGTTCACTTACCACTTAGTTTCTTGCCCATGACCATGACATGACTTGGGAAAACACACAAAAAACCCCCAACTTAATTTGTTAACTATTTACAATCAAAAACATAGCAAGATAATGAGAAAAAGAGCTACATCTTAGAAAGGCACTTCTCCTCCACCCCTCCCTTCTTCCCAGGCCCAAAGGCTTTGTTCCTGGTTTCTGTATCTCCTCCCCCACTGGCGGCGCAGGGGGGCAGGGAATGGGGGTTGCGGTCAGTCCATGTTGTCTCTGCTGCTTCTCCCTCCTCAGGGGAGGGCTCCTCACGATCTTTCCCTGCTCCAGCGTGGGGTCCCTTCTCATGGGAGAGTCCTTCTCAAACTGCTCCAACGCGAGTCCTTCCCACACAGGGCCACAGTCCTCCCACAACTGTTCGGCTCCGGCATGGGTTACTTCAATTAAATTCACAGCCTCCTTTGGGCATGACTAATTCTTCCAATATGGGGTCTTCCCATCTACATCTCCATGAGCTACAAGTGAGCTCTGTTTTTCATGGGCTGCACAATGGACAACATGCATCACCATGAGTCTTCACCATGCTGCAGGGGAATCTCTGTTCCAGGGCACCTCCTTCTTCTCCTTTCTCTTCACTGACCTCCGTGTCTGCATAGTTGTCTCTCAGATCCCACTTCTCTCTCTGACGCAGGTTCTTTCACCAGCTCCCAAGAAAACTGACTCTCAGGTGAGCCATGGCAGAGGCTTGGGCTACAGCAGTTCAGGTCACAGGGGAAGCTGGGCAGGCAGCTGGACGGCCGCACCAGCCTGGCCAGGGCCGCACCAACCCCTCCGGGTACTGTGCCCCCTCTTAAATATGTCATTTGCAGAGATGCTGGTTGGCTCAGCCCTGGCCAGGGGAGAGTCCAGCCTGGAGCTGGGGAAACTTCCAGCAGTTTCTCACAGGGGCCATCTCAGTAGTACCTGCCACCCCCCAGCTACCAAAGCTTTAAAGCTGGGGGTGGGGATGAACTCTCAGCAGTCACTTACAGGAGCCACCGCTGTAGCCCCTCCCTTGCTGCCAGAGCAGACTTGGAGCTGGGGGAACTCTTAGCAGTTACTTACAGAAGCCATTACTATAGCCCCTCCCCTGCTACCAAACAAAACCACCACACAAAGCAATCCCTAAAACTGAATAGGAGGATAGAATGTGTGGCGTGCTCCAAATATTTGTTTCCACCACTTGAAGTCAACAGCATGTGCTGGGGACAAACAAAGTGGCCAGTCTGAGGTGGTGGTTGGTTGTGCGTGAGTGTGTCACCCGAGATAGCGACAGAGGAAGGGAGGGGGCTGTCTTCCTTTTGACTGCCCACCAGAAGCACACCACTTGCCACCACACCGTTTCTCATTCTCCGTGTTCTGATTCAATATTACATCAAACACAGAAATACATCTCTTTGTCACCTAGCAGTTACTGCTTTCTGTGCCTGGATGAGAAAAAGAAGCAAATGTCATTATCTACTGAGAAAGATCAAACTTGAGAATGTATCTTTCTTCCTCATTTATTGTGTCATATACATTTCCCAGTCTTTTCAGTCTCTATGTCATTCAGGGAAGCTTGGTGTTCCTAACAGCCTTGGAGTTCACAGTATTATGGTATATGCTACTACAGTAGCAGAATACACGACACTGCATTTTATGTTTGTGATTTACATTTTTTTTTCCTCATAATTGTCCTACTTCCTTCCTCTTGCCACCAAAGTAAAGCCTTTCCTCTTTGTCTCCCTTTTGCTTTCAATTTTGCTTGAATTTCTAATGGAAATAGGAAAGTGGGAGAGATTCATAAGGTACTTGGAGGATCTTAAATCCCTGCAGCTCTTATCAGAGCTTTGTGGAAGGGCTGCGAGCTGCATTCTTCATTCCCCTCTGCTGTCCCAGGCTCTTCTTCCTTCCTCTTCCTTGACCCAGCTTTCTATGATCCCTGTTCCCTTTCCTATCAGTTTAGAGCAGAGCCCCAGCATGTGTCATTACCTTAGACATGCCTCAGGGGAGGAAGCCACAAAGTTGGTATTCTTCTTTAGGAGGCCTCCCTGGCCTCCTCCCTCACTATTTTTTTTTTTTTTCCTCCTTGTTGGGCACAGAAAGGTCAGGACCTTGTCCTCTGAGCTTTTCTGAACTTTGCACGCTAGCTATAAGTTCATTTCACTATGAGAGAAAATCAGAGTCTATTTAAGTCAGATGATTTCTGAGAGCTTTGAATAATGACCGTGAGACCACAGGACTGGTTGTGTTGGTCAGAATTTATTTCTGGAGCAACGCTATCCAGCAAGCCAGAGGAACACCATGACCCACCCTAATTCTCCAGAACGCTTGCTGTTAGAGACAGTAGTAATTACAGCAACAGTGAGGAGCTCTCTCTGACTCGTGTCTTGAGCTATGTGAAACGTAATTACCTTTTCAGTGATGGTAATAAGAATTTTTGCTCCCTTTTCACAAAAAAACCAAACCAAAAACAAACAAAACCTTTTAAAAATAAAAGCAGTGGACATGTGATTAATACAATCCATCTGCACTTTTACAATGATGCCTCATGTACCAAATATTCCCAGGCTATGCAACTTCCTTTAATCAGGAAAACCAGAAAACACTTATTCTCACTTTTTAATGGTATTTATCCATTTTTTTCCAGGATTACTTTATCCATATCACATTGATGTTAATATTTTTTACAAAATATTTGTAACTATGGTTACATTGCCCCTCAGTCAACTCTTTGCCGAGTTTAATGTATTTAGAACTTGCATTATAGCTTATAATTAGTTGCAGTCTTCTGACCATAATCTGTTACTCTTCACTGAATGTCTTCTTCATTTAGTAATGTTTTCCTGTGTATTGAAATGAATTTTAAAACTCTCAACCTATTAACCAAGTTGTCCCATTCAAATTTCAACATTAGGCTGGTAAATTAGTGCAACAATTTTACATTAATATTACTTTGCAAAGCTTGGAGCTCCTAATTTTCCTCTTGGTATATATCTCCTAACTATGTACACCCAGGTATTCTTGAGTTCTTGGCTTTTCACAACAAGATCTTTCCTCTGTAAATGTGTTTTGTCATTTACTTCTGACCTCGAGATGCAATTTTGCAGTTTTTCCAGCCTGTAAGAGTAAATCAGAATATCCTCTGGGGTCTTTTATTTCTTCCTAATAAGCAGAATCTTTTATGGTTTTTAATTCTGGTTTGTCATGTGCTGGATCTGTACTTTAAAGTTGCGTCAAATGAAGATAGTACGAAGTCTATGTAAGTTGATCCACAAATTGTGTTTTGTTGGTTGATATTTATAATCTTTTCCTCTCATCTTATGATTTCTTAACTGTGGAATTTTTCTTCTGTATCTGTGCCAACTTGTATGTTCAAAGTAGTTTAGTTTAGAAAAAGAAATCAGCATCATCCTTTGTCAAGGATAAAAGAGGTGGCTTCAACAATTATAATTTTGGTATTTTAGACAGCCAGAAGTCACACAGTCAAAGAACGGTAATGTGTGGCAGATAAGCCATTTTTTCAGTATTGACTGTGAATTGGAGCTGGGACAGAAGGCACAATCATTCATGTCAAAACCAAATCCTCAAATAATTTATCAAATCTGATTTAGAGTCCAAGAGAATTGTAAAGAGGATGAGACAAAGGAGATAATCAAACATTTTGGAGATGTCTCTGATGGTATCTCATTCAGGCTATCAAGTGGTGAATTGTCCCATCTGTTTCTCAGTTTCAGGCTTGGATGGGATTCCTGCAGGTCTTACATTTTAAAAAGGCGAAACCAATAAACTCCTTGTATTTCTTTAAGACATGCTCAGACCTATATCCTTGGAAGTTGAGAAATGACACTGCCATTTTTGCCTTACGCTGGGTAACAAAGCGATGCTATGGTGCCTAATAGAAACGAAAACACTTGGCCCGTCATTTCCATCTAGATTTGTCTGGGGATGAATTTGGCCACTTCTCTTTTCTTATTCTCATGAGAAGAAGCTGATAATGTGATGCTTTCTGGAAGATGCTGTGTGTTAATAACAAGATTGTGTGAACTTTTTCTTAAGAAAAATTGCATGTCCAAATGTTGGCAAAAATTTTATTGTAGCCTGGATTGTAGAATAATAGAACAGCCCAAGTTGGAAGGGACCTCAAAAGATCATCTGGTCCAACCTGTTGTGGGAAGAGGAGCCTAGCTAAGATTAACTAGCATCTTGTCCAGTCATGTCTTGAAAACCTCCCATGATGGGACTCCAGCAATTCCCTGGAAAGGTTGTTCCAGTCAATGATCGTTCTTGCTATTAAAAACATTCCTTCTTATATCAAGATGAAACCTCTGCTGGTGCAGCTTGTATCCATTACCCCTTGTCCTCTCCATGTGGCTTCTTGTGAAGAAAGCCTCTGCTTTCTTTGTAGCCACTATTTAAGTACTGGAAAGCTGTGATGAGCTCCCCCCTGAGCCTTCTCTTCTCCAGGGAGAAAAAAACCTACCTCCTTCAGTCTTTTACCATAAGGCAGGTTCTCCAGCCCTTGGATCATCTTTGTGTCCCTCCTTTGGACACTCTCCAGTCTGTACATGTCTCTTTTGAATTGTGGAGACCAAAACTGGACACAGTATTCCAGGTGTGGCCTGACAAGTGCTGAGTAGAGTGAGATGATCACATCTCTATCTCTGCTAGTAATGTCCCTGTGGATGCAGCACAGGCTCTGATTTACCTTTGTTGCTGCAGCAACTCACTGCTGACTCGTGTCCAGCTTGTTGTCCACCAGGACCCCCAGGTCCCTTTCAGCAAGGCTGCTGCCCAGCCACAGAGATCCTAGCCTGCACTGGACTCTTTGGTTATGTCATTACAGGTGAAGGACTTTGCACTTGGTTTTGTTAATTTCCATACAGTTCTTGACTGTCCACTCTTCCAATCTGCCCAGGTTTCTCTGTAAGATGGCCCACCCTTCTGACGTGTCCACCTCACCACCCAGTTTTCTGTCATCAGCAAACTTAGCAAGGATGCTTTCAATCCCATTGTCAAGATCATTTATGAAGATGTTGAACAGTGTGGGAGACCTTGGGGGACCCTACTTGTGACAGGCTACCAGCCTGAGTAAAAACCATTGATCACCACATTATCCATTGATCATCACGGTAAGAACAGATTCCCTAAAATCTCTCTGTGTAACCCTACCCTATTACTGGTTTACATTTCTTTAGCAATTGACGTCTCTGCTTTTTCTTTGATATATCTTTTTGCTATGTCTCCAAGCTTTCTGTAATACATTCACAAGAGGACTTGGTAGAAAGTGAAGTGCTAGATCTTGCCTTCTGAAGGTGGGGGAAGGTTCGTTCTTTCTTTCTTTTTATTATCAGTAATTTGCCTTCCTTAATTTAGGGCAAATTAACTTCTGAAATTCATTCGAGAGTAAGGAGTCTGCTTAGCAGTCTCTCATTATTTTAGTGAGCAGTTTTATTTGTTTATTTGTTATTAATCTGCTCATCAAGATCTCTGCTGGATATCTTTTCAGTAGTAGCCTTGAGTTTGGATATAGCTCTGGGAACCAACATATGGAGAAAAGGTCCCTACTAAATATAAAGCTTTAAAACTGGGAAGCTAAATTTCCATTTTCCTTGGAGTCCAAATGTTCTGTCAATATGTGTGTAGTGGCCTGCAGCAGTTTTTATAGTGGAGAAAAGGAGACACTGCTGAAACATGCAGGGGAGATGATAAAAATTGTTTCAAGGCTATGAAAGCCAGGAGATATTCAAAAGTTAAACAACCTGAATGATCGGACCGGGTGGATTACCCATAGGCAGAAGGTAAAAGGTTATGCAAGATTTTTTTATCTGTGTCTTGTTTAAAACCATCTTCTTAAAAAAGATGAAGAGATTACATGAAAAAAAATTGAGTGATGGTGAAGTGAACTGAATGGAAGATAAAAAGTTACTGTCTGGTGTTAAAAATAAATATTTTCCATGGAGGGCTTTACTGATTATATTCCTTACTTGGTGCTCCATAGATTGTTGCTGTTCATAGAAGTCACTACTGATTTTAAATAAAATGTCATAAAACAGCATCTGTTGCAGTTTTGTCCATTTTGTTTCAACAGTTGTGGAGCAAATGCACCTTTGGAGATCACACCATTGAATTTTATTCAGTAAGATTATTCCAAGCATTGAATTTAACTTGTTGGCTCATAAACTATGTCTTATCAAATTCCTGTTGTAATTTAAGCCAAATAAAGGCTGTTCGTTAATGCCTGCAATGGTTAATACGTCTTGTTAAAGCTAATGGCGCAGATGCATATAACTCTCAGAAATGTATTTAAGAGTTACTCTCCTTTTCCTATCTTGCAACACAAATATTCCTAACTACAAAGTATTAGGATGCTGCGTACCCATATCATTAGAAGGAGACTTGGGGAAGTGGGGATGATATACCACTGCTTTTTAACACTTTCCATTGTTAACATTCTTGCAACTTTTTGTGTAAGTTATTTTTCTTTTAACGTTATTTGCAGGAGGATTTTGAGGAGAAGAAAGAGTACTTACAGTTACTGAAATATTCCTTCTTTGTCCTATTAAATTCTGGCAAGCTTCTGCTGAGATGCAAATGCTTGATATTGCCATTTCCCTTCTTTCACCCATGCACCACAAGAAAAAACTATGACAGCAAGCTGAAATATTCACAAACTGTGAAGCTCTGTGGCTGAGCTGATTCAGAAGCCAAAGCACAAACGAGTTTTTCTTTCTAATGCAATCCATGTGTGATGCCAAAATACACTGTTAAAACGGTGGAGTGAGATCTATCTCCAAAAGTCCATGTATAAGTATGATACAGAGATGGGGGAGTAGAGAAGAAAATCCAAGTTCTTCTTAAGTATCTCCCAGCCCCATATGTAGGCAGACCAGATAATTACAATACCCATATAGCTTCATAGTATGAAATGAGGATCGAGAAGGGAAGGAAGAAAAGAAAGTTATGGCAAAATGAGTTTGCGCAGTGACACATAACACAGAAGTGTCTCAGAACTTAGCAGTTAGGAATAGCTGTTACATATCCTTTGCTTTCACTAGTGCTAGGAGCCTCAGCCATTCACCAGGATGGCATTGCCCTAGATGCTGTCTAAACACAGAACAGAAAGACAGTCCCTGTCACAGTTTACAATCACAGCATAAAAACAACAGGAACAAGCAAGAAGCCATATGCTAAAACACATATGTATTTTCTGAGTTGAAATTTGGAAATGTCAAGTGAACTTTTCCTGCAAAATCAGCTTTCAGATGTCTCAGCAGATACTCGTGTATGCTAGGACTGGGCATATATAATACCCCAACCACAGGTTTAATGCACAAAGCAATGTTAAACATAATATTTTCTAACTTTTTTGTGTTTAATGTTTCTAACCATAACTCAGTTTTCTTTAACATAGACAGTTAAAAGTAGGCAAATAAATGCATATGTACAATTCTAATAATACATTAAAGGCATTGTTTTGATAATGAATTCAATGAATTAATTACGGTCACCACTTGTCTTCTGGAAAAAGAAGTTTTCCTCAGCTACATTCACAGTTTTCATCAGTTCTGGTGGGATTTTATAGCCCAAGCCTTGAATTCCCCTGTCAAGCAATGGACAAAAGATCTCATGAAAGAAGTGGAATTTAAGGAATGGGATTCCTGAAGATATCAACTTAAAATGAAGATGAGTTGTTAACCAAATGTGTATGCACTCTGAAGATTTCAAATCCATCTAGTAGCATAGAAGGAAATACAAGACAATTTCTTTTACATGGAAGTCAGAACAACTTCTGCCAATGGAGTAGTCTCAAGGACACTCTGATCCCTGGGAAAACTGTGAGCAAGTCCTTCTGAAAGACATTTCTGGGCATGTGAAAGAGAAGGAAGTGATTGGCAACAGCTAGCGTGGATTTTCCGGGGAATACTCGTGCCTGACCAACCTGATTGACTTCTATGTTAAAATGACTAGTTTTGTGGACCAGAGGAGAACAGTGGATGTTGTTTACCTTGACTTTAGCAAGGCTTCCAACAATGTCTCCTACGATGTTCTTGTAGCTAAACTGGGACACAACAGGGTGGATGGGTGGGCAGCTAGCTGTTTCAAAAGCAGTTGGATGGTTGGGCTCAAAGGACAGTGATTAATGGATCATGCTTATCTGGAGGCTGGTGACAGCGGAGTACCACAGGGGTCTGCCTTGGGACCCATTCTGTTTAACATCACCGGAGCAGCCCGGTCTGACCTCAGCGCTGAGCCTGCTGTGGCCGGGCTGGAGCAGGGACCTCCTGAGCATTTTTAGGGTATATGCTTTGTACAACTGTCAATGTCTCCATTATGGGAAGGATTTGTTTAAAAACGATACTAGGTTTTTGCTTCTGAGGGCCTGTTCTTATCACTTAAGTAACTTTGAAACTACTTACAGGAGACACCAGACATTACTGAGATCTATTAAGGCTGAACAAATTACATCTGAAACATTTAATCTAGTGTAGACTCAACACTTCTTAGAAAAAAAGGTTTTGATTTTTTTAGTTTAAGGGAAAACAAAGACAAAATCAAAGTGAAGTAGGGATAGATCTATTTACAGATAAAAAAAACTGTTAAGTGGCAACTTTACTTACTAAAAATTGAATTTATATGCCAGAATGAGCACTGAGTCAGAAAAAGTCATTGTGAAACCAACTGTACACAAAAAGCCTAATTCAGCACTCAAATTCATTCACACAGCTATCATTGACTGGGAACAGAATTGGCTCAGAGCATGGAAATGAATAAGCTTTTGCCAAGCGAAGAAAAACTGAGCCAAATTTCAGAAACCACATCACAGGAACATTTCCCCACTGTGCCTGTGGTTGTGGTCTTGTGGTCTGCTGAAGTAAGGGAGAGGAGAGAAGCATGAAATCAGACAGACAGATGCGTCTGCAGTCACCGAGCAGCAAGAGGGTTGCAGCACAGTGGCAAGGTGCCTTACTGACTGTAACTCTCTCTTAAAAAGGACTGAAAAAGTTTATTAATTCTTTACAGTCATTTAAAGAATGACAGATGGGCACGGTTTGTAAAAGTGTTACCCTGCTTGTTAAATCATAGATGCAATCCTCCTGAACAGGCATTTTGCTTCACTGCATGGTTTTTTCCCATCCGCATGTGTGATAATAGATAATTTGTGCTATGGGAGGAATCATTCCATAGACCTGTTTTCACTATGTTACTGAAGGATGCTTTAAATGGTTTTATTAACAATAAGGAAAATGAAACTAATTTTTCATGAAAATATAACTGTGTGGTGAATTAACAGTTATTTCATATCTTCTGAAGATAGGGTTGGTGGTATTATTGTCACCATATGAACTGAATCAGGATGTACAAACTAGTGGGGGAAAAAAAAATAAGAAAGACAGAACCAAACAAAACCTAAGTTTGCCTAGACCTTCAGGACAAAACAGTAAATCCAAAACAGTTATTTAGCTAACAAATATTTGATTAAGATTTTGGGGGGACAGTGGAGGAGAATCCTGAGATAAAATCTTATTCTTAAAAATGACTAAATGATTATTAGACAAGAGGGAGTTAATTTCATTCATATTCCAACAGTTTTTCAAGGCTACAACATCTTTTTCAGTTATTTTCAGTAGGACCAGATAGTAATAAAAGCTTCTGTTCTCAGTGCTCCAGAGCAGACCTGCAGATAGCACTTAGCAAGTCTGATGGGCCAGGGAGATGGTGCTGCAGTGATAGCTGAGCTGCGTTTCAGTACAGTTGACAGCTCTGAGTGCAGTGGCTTCCTTTCCTTCCTGTTTCATTTCTGTGGTGAAAAACCCAAAGAGTCAGCCATGTGAGTCTATCTTAAGCTGCTAAACTTGATTATTTACCCAAAGGATAAAGAAGGTTATTCATAGAAATGAAGCCATTCACAATCTAAATCCTGACTGTGTTCTCTAGATGCAACGTACCTGCAATGGAAACCTGGTCCCAGGAACCTGGGCCAGGATCCCTGGCTACCCAGCAGGGCTGGAGGGTTTCTCCCTTGGTGATGATGAGCTCTGCCTAACAAGGTGCACAGTACAGTGAACATCATACAGTCATGTGTGCTGATGCCAGAGCCTGTGGCCACTGATCTGGGCACAAACCATAAACATTGGACCCACACTGACTACGCATGTACAGAGTAGTAGATCACCAGCAAGAGCAACAGCATCTGCTCTGTCTAGTGCCATAACAATGTGATGGTGGCAGAAATACTTAGGAAGTAATAAGTGCTTCCATTGTTTTAGGCTTTTCCTTCCTCACAGCACCATACTGCCCCATATTCCTAGTCACACACTCTATGAGTGTAGTCTAAACATTTTAATTTTACATTATGTGTATCAGAAATAATGCTTACACCATGAGTGTATAATAGTATAACCTTTCCTGCCACTAAACATTTGGCTTGTGCCTGGCTGGTATGAAGAATAGAAAACCATGGTCCATTGAAGAAAAGAAGCAGGCAGCTGTACAGGATGCAGTGAATTATATGAACCTGTGACAGATCAGAGAGACTGAGCATGTGAGCTGGCCATAAAGCTCCCGCTCCTCCCACTAAGGAGGACAGTGCTTGGCCAGTGCTGCATGCTGCTGCAAGTACTAAGGTATGGTAAGGTATCATGCTGATATCTCACACAGCACCTTCCTATGTGTGCTGTGCCTGGGTAGTGGATTTAGTAAAAAGTCATAGCATCCTCTGCTCTGTCCACTAAGGCTGTCACATAGTACAACTTCCATTGTAATAATATAAACAAATGGGAAGCATGAAAAATTCAGAAGGCTGTGCGATCGCTTTTAAAAAGCATGAGCATATTACAGATATGTATATTAAAATGAAATGTGAGAATTTTTTTATTTTTTGTAATTGAGAAAAAGGTATACAGACACTGCAGTTACAGGCTGGTCTTCTCCAACACAGCTTCTTGATGGTCTTTTCTACACTTACCTCATTTTTGCATGTTGCTTCTAGATAATATTTCCTCTTAATTCTGAGTTTTCAGCATTGTTCAATGCAATTGTAACCCTGAGGAAACAGCCAGCCCTCACCGCACCCTGAGAATGGCTTTGGCAGGCAGGGAGAACAAAAAATATCTCAATACGTTTTAATGGCAAGACTGGATATGAAGAAAGCAAAATCTATGGCCTGAGTGACAAGACAGTGGTGGTTATATTGAGGAGAGAGGAAAGGCAGGGAGGCTGGGTTTGTGCTCGAATGGCGAAGTCATTTCTGCCATGTGGATTTTGCAGTAGTTGCTGGAGGAAACCAAGGGCTCGAAATAAAATACCACCCCATATCAGTTCTTTAACATGATAGCAGTGGCTTCTTTAATGCAACAAGCCACACTGTGGTTCTCCTGTTCATTTTGATCACCTTATAAATGACAAACTTCAGGGAGGCTGTGTATGGGAGAAGGTTCCACTAGCAGGAGAAGGGGAAGGGTCCTTCAGGGCTCCCCTCTGAGCGCTACTTCAGAGTGACACAGTGCGAGGACAATAAAATGCTAAGATGAGAGTTTTCCCAAAAGATAGTCGATTTTGGGGGTTCTTAAGCATTTTTCAGGAAGCCTGCTTTTTAAGAAGTCCTGTGTATCCATGCCCTGCAGCTCCCTGAGTGTCTCCTGTGCACACATCGCCACCAACCACTGCTGAAAATCTCAGGCTACCTATTTGCAGTCCCGTTTCTCACTAATACTGGCATCAATTCTGGGTGATGAGAGAAGCCTCCCAAAACCAACTAATTGAAAGAACCATTGCAGCATCACAAGAAAGAAAAACATGCTTTTTGAATAAAACACTCAACTTCTGTTTGTGCACCCTTCCCCTCCAACTAATGGCATCTGTTCTGTGAATGTGCCAGTGGTGCTTGTCCATAACAGCAGGAAACTTAAAGTTGAAAATTCTGTTTAAGGGAGCTGAATAAAGAGTTTGTATTCTTCTAGTTTAACTTTTTTGGAAAGTAAAGCCACAGTTTAGGGATGCCAGAAAGTACAGTAAAACCTGCAGCCTCTTGCAGACTCAGAATAGATGCTTTTGACTGCAGTAAGTGTGCAGAAATAGAGAGAAAGACCAGGAGGAAAAGATTTGGGGGAGCTGCAAAGAAAGAGGTAAGTTGAAGACAGGGCTACAATGAAATTAAAGTTGGCATTATAAATAAATAATGGCGTCATTTTCCTTGTAGTGGAAAGCTGTGAGCCTGCTCATGGAGTAAGCACATTGCTTCGTGCTATCTGCACTTGCTGATGGAAATGATGTCTTGCTGGATGTAGAGTGTGGAACATTCCTGAATACGTTCATGCTATAAACTGTTCATAGATTGGCGTATGCTGTCACAGAAACACTTGAATTAGAAAAGGAAATGACCTGTCATACCAACTTTACAAGAGTCCTTAATGGCCTCTTGCAGATCTGCTGCAAGCAAATAAGTGACTGACCCAGCAGTGATCTGAGAACATTGCAAAATCCTTTCTGCAAGCATAGGTCCTGTTTATTCCTGCAGGCAAACATACTCACTTTACAGGCAAATCTGAAAGCCCTTTGAAAGTTGGCTCTTAAGGTCATGTCCTCTGTCCTTATGTCTGTCAAGGATTTTTCCCCCACAAAATATTCCAGGAGGTTTTTCTAGTGCATGCTTCTCTTGTTTTGTTTTCTTTTTGATGTGTCGGAACCAATAATTTCTGGGAGAGTCCAGATAATCAGATTTACTTTTTTTTTTTTTTTTTTTTTTTTTGCCAGTCTCACTGCTCCTATCTTGAAAATAACTCCCAATATAGTTTTATACTCCAATTCATTATCATAGTATCTGATCATCTTTCATGCTAAACAATAACAACAAAGAAATTCCTAAAGGAATTCAAAGAGTCCCTGTCATTTTCTTTTTATTTTTGGCATTTTTCTTTTTCATTGTAGGTCTTTGCTTGGGCTGTGTGATCTTTAACTTTTGAGATTCTAATACTTTGGTTTGCTGATTTTTTATATTTTTTTTTTTTCCCAGACTCCTGCAATTCAGGCTAGGGGTGAGGATTAATGTTTCTCAGTACAAAGCAGGGTGGGTCTTAGAGCAGAAAGTCTGTTTAAGGTTTTGCTGTGTTTCCTGAAGAAAGTCAGATGATAATATCTTCTGATTTTTTTTTTCTTTTACCATAGCTGGATCCCATCTGAGGAATGCTTTGTCCCCTTACTCTCACAAGCTTTCTCCTGTGCTTTTCAGCTTGGCACTGCTATGAAACACCTTTCTCCATAGCAGATATTTTACCCTTTAAATGCATACACTTAGCACCTCTCTTCAAAAGGGACACACTGCCTGTACTGAGCTTTTTTCAGTTTAATATTTTGCCATGACTTTCTCAACCTTCAAAGTTCTTTAATCTACCTGTTTTAACTCTGTAAACTCACTGGTTTGCATCCTTCTTGTATTACTATTACGTATCCTGCTAGGTAATTCTGAAGACATTTAGAGCTGTAAATCTCAAACCTGATAAAGGCAGAAACCTTAATTTGTTTAAAATATTTACATTAATGAAAACTGCTCAGTGCCAGTGGAGTATAAACCAGCTAGTTTATAAAATACTCAAGTCCGTTCTTTTAGATGTTCTAGGGGTTTAACAATAACAAACAAGGCAAAATTATTCTTTCATTGAGAAGCTGCTAACTAGAAGAATAAACAAAACAGATTCAGAAGGGATTAGTGGCACACTAGTAAATGGACAGAAGGCATATATGCAATCTAAAATTTCTTTACTTGTTTTTGCTTATTTTACACTGGTGAATTAGTCCATTAGAAGTCATGCTTCGTTTATATTTAACTGATGGGAGAATCTGGCTGAAATAAGCTCTCAAAATCTCCATAAGTATGAATCACATAACCAGGAGCCAAAAGAAAAGACAAACTGAAGTACCTAGGACGTGGTCGATGTTAAGACATGGATTTGTAGACTTCATGTTAAATAGCTTTTCTGTTTGATCTCTTTTGGTATGTAACTGCTTAGCCCTTTCCCCTGACAGACTGTCTGTGACAGAAGTGTGCAAGTGCTCAGGGGCTCTTGCAGGAATCACTGGCCTTTGCTTCAGCTCTGTCCGCATCTGGGTCATTAATTTCCACATCATCAGTGCTGAATATGAAAGTACAATTAACAAAAATCTTATAAAATTGTTTCAAGCTCTACCTGGGCTCTTAGTGATGGAGTATGGGCAAGTGTTAATCTATTGGTTATGTGAAACACACTGCTGTGCAGAACTGGACAATGCAAAACCATCTTGCTTGGTATTTGCAAGTTGTCATCGGCAGTGAGGACTGTAAAGTACCCTGCAGATGTACTGATTGTGCTTTGGAACAATGTTGAGATAACAATGGGAAAATAATCTATCTTTTAACAAAATCCAGGGGTTTTTTTTTTGGTTTTTTTTTTTTTTTTCTGGAGCAATTCACATGAAATTCCTTGGTTAAGCATGGCCTTCTTTTGTTACATTACAATACATTATTGTGGCTAGTGGTTTTGAAAGTTTGTGGGGGGCAATAAGTAGCAAATTAAGTTGCCCCAAAATGGCATTTAGTGCCATTTGAGATGTCCTCGGGCACAGTGTGTGGTATCCAGTTGCTCCAGAACAGTGTAAGCATCCTGTTTATCCTGTGTCACATCTGCCAAACACGTGTGTGTCTCAAATGCCCGAGGGCATCTCAAATGGCATTAGATGCCCATTTTAGTCCACACTGAATCAAGTCGTCTGCGTTTCTTTCAGATGAGCTTAAACTGAAGGTGAGTTTAAGATGAACCAACTCAAGGTGAATTTAAAGGCAAGTCTTGCCAGAGACCTGAGCATCTCCTATATTTCTATGATTTTCTCCCAGTCCCATGGATACATCTCGGATATCCTAAGTGCACCAAATGGCACTAGCCACCTGTAAATATAGGCAGTTTCACTGTCTGTAATTCATGCAACTAAATTTCACCCTTAACATCTACTCAATTCCTGTTTAGGCTCCTATATCCTGTGTATAAAACAGTATCTGTCATTTAAGTCTAACACGCGAGTTCAGTCTATTTGCTTTTCACTAACGTACTCGTCCCCCTTAACTTTGAAGCACTTCATGTGGAAATCGGTTACAGTGTGGGATCAGAGCTGTGGATGCAGAAGTTAAACAAATTAAAGAGAATCAACTCCTTTTCTTTGTGTTTTAAATATAATACAAGAGCTTATGATTTCTTACAGGACGATCAACTTTGCCTTAGCAGTGTTTTATTTAACATGTTTTCTAGCACAGAAGAACACCTGCTCTCAAAGTTTTTCCTCCAAGTTGCTTCTCTTTGGTAGTCTGATGTTCTCAGCAATTTTGAAGTTTCCTAGGTAAAGTGACAATTCATCATTTTGAAGTGATGTTATCACTCAAATTAGAACCCATAGATTTGTTTTCCAGGGAAGCAAAATAAATAAATAAAATTAAAAAAAGAAAAAAAAAAAAGAGCTAGTTTTCTATATCAAGAAAATACTCCTTCATAGATGACAGGAAAAGAGGCATAGGTGTTCCACATATTAGAAGCTGACTGTAGTTATATTTCAAAGAATTAATGCACAAGGTAGAAATGTGATACTTGTCAGGTTCCTAATACAAAAACATATTTCAAAGCTGCACAGTTCAGCTCACCTTGAAGAACTCTTTATCCAGCTCTAGGAAGAGCTCTGGTTCAATGCACATCAAAACAGTGGGAGTTTCATAGTGGAAACACAGAACTTAGTTCAATCCTCTCAAGGACAAACCTGGGCCAGAGCTTTAGGATGTCAGTGGAAATTATTTCATAATTTTCTAGCAACAGATTAGGACCTAATTTTGTTATGTGTTGTACTTATGTAAATTTGACTGTTACTATGAACCAACGAGTGTCTGGTGCTTGAAAATCGGGCACCGTACTGCTTCCACTGAGGACCCTGCGCTGCATCGAGGTTGGTCCACAAGAGGTATTCCATATGAATAAACTCATGACCTGCAGCTGCCACCCCAGAAGAAGTAGGGTCAACAGGGAGAGTTCATGGTGACTAGAAGGATCAGACAAGGAGATGGGTGCCTCCAAAATGAAATCATAGGGCTCAGGTGGCAAACTGCCTCAATGCAGCTCCCCCTTACTAAAATTCCTGGTGCCCAGATGGAAATTCTAACTCCTAATGATGACAAGTTACCGAAAAGACAAACTATTCTTTGAAAAGTAAGATTATCTTATCCTTCAGTTTTTCTCGCCTTTTTGCTCCTGATTAATTCTCCACGCCAAAGTCTGACAACATTCCTCAACAGAGCAGTCTCTTGTCCTGGAAGTTGTCCCACTGAAACTCAGTAGGAGTTCTTGGGCAGAAAGGTGCTATTAATTTCACTAAAATAATCTAGAAGATGAAGGGTACTTGTGGAGTAGGCTATGTCTCCAGAACTGTCATTGAGACAGCAGCATATGCAGCAATTTGACTGCAACATTAAAACCATGTACCCTGTGCGCTCAGGCAGGTGACATTGTTAAACTGACGCTGCCCACCTTCTGACAATTTTCCAGCTTGTGCAGCTGTTGGGAACATATGGGCCTTAATGTTTCTGTAGTTAGCGTTTCTTCCTCTTGCTTTTTCTTACATGTACACACAGCCCCCAGCTTGGGTCTACTGAACACACTGAACATTAAAATAACAGATTTGCTTTCAGAACAAGATAGTAATGGATTCAGCTGACCTTAATTATTGAATAGCTTCATTGCCTTGGAACAAATTTGAATGTATTGCCGGGACTGTGATCTGCTTCTCTGATACTGGTAAAGATTCTCTTTGTGAAGGGATTCAGCTAGGTATGTAGGAGAATCTGAAAACTCTGAGCTAAGGCACAAATTGCTGCTTTCTGATTATTTTGAGCATTTTACAGGCATGGAAACATTGCAGTTTATCTGGCCACATTAATTTAGGTGGAAAGGTAGGTACTGCATATTTCAGTTAAACAGAATTTTGGCAACAGTATTTCTTCTTCCAAGTATGGGTTTAGTCCTACCTGTCTTTTTAAGTGGACTGCAACACATTATTAAATGATTCAGATAAAGAATGGAAGTAAACAACAATTAAAATCCTGCTGA
>NW_010109935.1:32363-35462 GCF_000699245.1 Pterocles gutturalis
TGAAGGGGGAACTGCCTTTTATTAAAATGGTTCCATGTTATTTTGTTCTGCATTCTGACAAATACATAGCCATCAATATTCTTGCCTCAGTATGACAGAAATTGTTCAGATTAATAGCTGGCTACTTGGGTCTCGACATGAACTTCTATTAAAAATCTTGATAAAATTGCCATCACATTTTAAAATGGGCAGACCATGAACAACTGCATTACCCTGCAGCATTATATAATAATTCAGCAGATTCAAATGTATAACAATTTTAAGAATTTTAGTAATTAAACTCCAGAGTGAAGCACACATGTAAGCCAGCTGCTTTCTCATGCCCTGATTCAAGGTAGAAAGAAAATTCAATAGTCTTACCTTTTGGCAAATTATGTTTGGAGGGAAGAACATCAAGGAACAGAAATTGAAGGTTAGTCCTTCAATAGTCGAGTTATTTTGAAAACCATCTGAGAGGAATTCATATGCCTGTATTTGTGTTTACAGCTGCAGGAAAAGCTGGGTGTAAGGCAGCCAGCTCCTAGAATCATACAGAGAATCACTGCTTGGAAAATCCCTGTCTTCACAAAAATACATTTTTACTTACAATTCTTCTCAGAAAGTGAAAAAGTTTTCATTTTAAACTATCGGTACTAAGATACGGGAATCAGATACAGACCTGTTGTTCATTTGGCAAATCACATTAGTGCATTCACCTGTGCAAAAGCACAGCCTTGGAAGCTATTATTGGGTAACAGTCTGGAGCATGGGAACAGCTAACCTACAGGAGAAATTAGATCAGGGGATAACTGGAAGACTGGTGAGCCTTCAGCTTTGGAAGAAGGCATTGAGACTGATAGGATCCCTACAGATGTGAATATCCTTCCTTGTTTGGTTATCACAATCCCCAAATGGTTTTCTTGTTCTCCTTTCACCTCCAGATAAAAGTTTTTACCTGCTTGCCAGACACTAATTATTCTGATTTTTCTAGTTGTGAGTTTTAAGGCAGGCTATCTGTCCCAGATATAGTGGATACCATTGATGCCACATGAATTTTGTGTTGAAAAAAAGTTGAATCTGTCATTTAATGCAACCACTTTCATAGCTCTGTATTCCATCCATATATTGCAAAAGGTCATACGTGTGGAATATAACCCTCTTGACAAAAAGGGAATAGTTTCCAAAGGCAGGGTAAAAAAGGCAGCCAAATGAGCAAGTTCCACACAAACCATTAATGGCGTGGCACTGTATATGCACACTCCATGACTTTCCATAAAATTCATAGTGGAGCTACACTTCTTACTGATCATATCCAACCAGTAAATTTTACATGAACAAGGTGCTTTTAGGAATTATCATTCAAAGTAAGTCCTTACAGCTAAGATATTTCCCATTTCCTACATCTATCTGCTGCTCCACCCTGAGCCATGAATCAAAGTCCAAGTTGTTTGGATACTCCACCTGATTTTGAGAACTATGTTAATCCAGCAAAATTCTTATTACTGAGCAGGGAACACTGCTCATTATGAAACCAAATAGAGAACAAAGTAAAAAGCCAAACAAGCATTAAAACGCCCAAAACAAAAAGGCAAACTGAAAGTCTAAGTCAGTGTGATGATCACAATGAAACAAATACTTCAATCTGGTTGTTTCAAGAACAAATCAGATTACATTTATACAAGTATAATCCATATTGAAGCATTAATCATATCACTGTCTTTTCTGTATCATTAGCATTTCATGCAGACCTATGTGCATTTTTCTTCCATTAAAATCTTTCACACTCCTGTAGGATGTACCACTATTAAGAGTAATTCTGTGTTGATGGCTCTTTCCAGCTACTGGAAATTCTAAAATATCACAGCATCTTTTTCTGAAGAGATAATAGTTTACTAGAAATTACTGTGGCAAAGTGTGCTTTGAATAAGTTTGTGAACATCCATCATGCAGTGCATGCCTTTCAATAAGAGATTTTCATCTTTATGCGATACATTTCTTTTTCAAATTGTTTCATCTTCTTTGATTTGATGTTTAAAAATCACTCATGACTTTGGCAATAGCTCTTTATACTGTTCACTTCATGAAGATTAATCTCCACAGCCTTCAAAGAGGACACAAGAAGCAGACATCTCTGATTTTCCTATGACTATATTTCAGCTCTCCCCACTACAATGAAGGAGTAGACCTCTCAATTGTTGAAATACAAAATCAGAAGATTTAGAGCGGGAAATAGCTTTCATTAGGTCCCTCATCTATGGTTTTGCCATTTCAGGGTTGCTGTCTTTCTACGGTTTTTGTCCAAGTTAGTTATAAACAACTCAGACCATACAAAGAGGGAGAATAAAAGCAATTAATTTTTAGCTTCATTTCCCTGATAGTTGGAAAATATTTTCCTTCGTTTGAGAGCATCTTTAATAGTCTGACTCCTATTTTCAATTCTTGTATTTTCTCACCTTCCCTGCAAAAAACCAAATAGCCAGGCAAACAGGAAAATCCCATACTTTGCCATTATCCTTTGTTTCAATTTATATTTCTGGCTTGGTTTGTAAATTATACTGTTCTGCCTACTGTCTTGATTTGTCTGTATGTAATTCAGATGCAGCCAGCATTGGAAGATTTGTCATAGACACAAAAACCTGCTGCAGGAAAAATTCTGTGAAAGTGTGTTTTTTAGTTAAAATTCATATCTGCGTCATTATCAATGGAGTCATAAAGCTTATGGCCAAGCAATGAGATTAGATTATTTTCACCTGCTCAGTACTGTACCTATTATGCCTTTGTTTTATCCTTATAGCTTTGTACTGAGACAAATAACTCAAGGTTTTGCTACAACACATCCAGTGTATTCTACACTTTCTTAAAAACAGTCATACAGAATAAGGCTTATCAGTGATTTTTGCTGAAAATCAAATATTAGAATCAAATGAATGTGGTCTTGTACATGTATTTTTATTAGGGGTGGACTAGAGGAGTACACATTAACCTTTGGAAGGTCCCTAGTGGGTTTAAGATTAAATCAATTAAGCAGTAGAAAAAACAGCGGCACAAACTGTAGCCTACACATAATTCACGTTGGAAACAAGGGTTGGAATGATGATCGGGAGCATTCCTGAGGCATTC
>NW_010109935.1:35493-36919 GCF_000699245.1 Pterocles gutturalis
ATGTTAATGTAAACATTTAAATGGATAATTTTGAACAATGAGTGCATTTGTAATTATCAAACTGTGCCTGGCAATATCATGTAAAGATATAAAATGTCAAAATTAGATATGCTATTTACTATGGCTGTTGCAGTCAGCATTGCATGACTGCTACAACTTAAGACAACATGTTTCCCTTAACATTAACTTGTGTTTAAAGTGCAGGTAAAGAGGTGCCTGTGATTTGATTGTGTTATAAACAGTAGTAAGAAAGGGTTTAAATTCATTCTACTTGCATCTGCAAGTGATTCCACATTACCTACAGTTATTTACCTTACACAGGATTTTTTATGGCCCAAACACATACAGTGCCTTTTCTGGAAGTGACATCAAGTGGCAGCACGTCCTTAGGTGTCATTATTATTCAATACTTTTTCTATTAACTTATTGTAAAGGAATTTCAATGCTTCTAGAGATAATTAGATCTCAAGTGATCTAAGTACCTAGTTTTAGTGCAGGTGAACACAATCTCCAGATGAAAACATTAAGGCTTGACATGCATTCTCTAAAACTGAAATTGTTGTTAAGACAATTGTTCTATCATATTGCCCAGAAGGACTTGACCAAATAAATTATAAGTAATCACTCACTTCACATACAGATGACTGACACCTTTAATGAAAAAATATGTTGTAGGTTTATTGACAAAAAGATACAATATATTGCTCCCAGAAGAGCCGGAATATTTTAATAGAATAATGTGAATGATAGTAAAGAACCTGGAAGTCAATTAATGACAATTAATTAGTTGTACTAACAGACTATGAAAACTCTGGGGTCCTGTCCAAATTGTGACACTATGTACATTTTGTATTTCATATGTAATGCAGAAATCCTGGTACAAGCAGAAAAATAAGGACTGACCTTCTGAGATGTACTTGCTTTTGGTGAAAGCTGATTGATTTTGCATATGTTCCAAGCCAATAGTGAAGCAAACATTCCTGCAACTTATCTTGGCTTTCATTGGAAAACTAAAACCAAACTGAAATTGTTGATCAATTTGCCAAAGACTGAAAATGTTACAGCAGGTATATATTATAGACCATGACATGAAAGACCTCGAAATATATTTCAAGAACCATTACTGTTTCAGGTGGAAACCCTTCAAAACTCACTAGACTTAAATTCTCAGATATTCATTCCTGAAATAAGAGAAGAATGGCCATAACAAACCAAAACTCTTGACGTCCAAGTGACCTCTTTTAACATTTATAGTTAATTCTTGCATTCAATAACTTTTTTTTTTCGGGACTTGATCCACAAAATGGATATTGTTTTTAATAGTTATTATACAAAATGTTTGTGTTTGTGTGTGTATACTCGAGCATATGTACAGCCCAGTGGCAGGATAAGGAGTCAATGAAACAGGCTGGGGAGCGCCTTCCTG
>NW_010109936.1:0-3114 GCF_000699245.1 Pterocles gutturalis
ATATATAATATATATATATAAAATATACAGCTTACAGTTTTGTAGTCCTATTACAGTTAAAGCAGACTGAAAGGAGTGAGACTTTGTTTAGGAGCTCAGATCAACAAACAAGACATCTCAAAACCCCAGCGGGAGACAGCAGATTCTAGAGGCCTCTTCAAAGAGCACAAACTGTCTCTGCAGGAAGCTGAAGGTCCTGCGTGTGTGGAACGATGCCCTGGAGGAATCGGGAGCCAAATTACAGCAGCGCTCTGTACCAAACCGCAGCAGAACTGACTTGTAAATGATCAAAACTGGAATCTGTCCGCTTGCCTCTGCGGCAGAGCAGCAGGACCCCTGGGAAACCTCCTCTGTCATCAGTCTCTCGGCTAGCTTTGTAAAAGCCAATCTTTGTACGCGGCGTGAACGCTTCTTCACCGAGCTGGAGGAAACGGGACTCGCTAGAGCTCTCCGCAGGCAGGCTGGTCCCTAGATTTGGTGAAGAAAAACATCGTCCACACTTCTTCAGATCTCAGAGACGCCTGAAAATGTGCTCTTCAAACACAGTCGCTTGAAGGTAGAAAACCGAAACGGTCGCACCGTGTGGCTAAGTGCAGCACGTCTTTTGCTCCACTCAGGACCTGTGCCCAAGCGTAGAGAGGAAGCTAGGGAGGACAGACTCAGCAATACGGGCGCTTGTTTGAAGCCTACGAGAAAGTGCAGCTGGCTGTGCATTCATAGAGCATGGCTGTTCTCTAAGGCAGTGCTTCGGGTGAATCAAGAGAATAAGAAGGCCTAGTTCCATGGGTTCGTTTCCTGGTACCAATCAAACGGGATTTCTGGTTTCAAAAGCAGCCTGCTTCGAAGGCCAAGCGTCATGTTGCTACTGCTTCCAAGTAGCTCTGCAGCTTACGGACGGTCGTCTCATCCAAGGAGAAGAGGTCAAAGTCAAAGGTTGTGTTGGTAACGTTAAAATGCCCGGTTTCCTCAATGAGATTTACAATCTGTACAGAAAGGAGACAAGCAAGGATGTATACAGAGATCCCGTAAAGACTGAGTACAGCAGAAGAGCCAGCAGATACAGAGTAACCCCTCCAGTGCTTCTCTCATCCCTTTAGAATAGCCTCAGAGATGAGAACCTCTCACAACATGATGGGAATCCTCTCCCAAAAAGGCAAACCAGCTCCTCCTGCACGCCTAACTAGCTCAGGCTGGAAAGCGGTGTGGACACATTTCTTTCCTTTTAAATTAGACCAAGAGAGCCCAGCTTCGCGCCCGCTACCAGGATGGCAGAGGAAAGATGCACAAACCACACTACTGTATCTTTGCCATCACAAACATTGCATGCACATCTGATTTTTGTTTTATTTTTCTACATATCTTTGTTTTCAAAGCGAACCAGACCCTCTCATGAAGGAGAGGCAAGTGAAAGGTCAAGCATCACAGGGGTCCGGCTGAGACCCTTGGACACAAAGATTCCCGGAGTACAACAGCTTGCCAGAAAGCTGACAAAGGATCTCTACCTGCTGTAGCACATTGCGCTCTCGTAGTGCCATTAGCCGCCTGTGAAGCTCCACTAATTCATCAGTGTAGGCCTGTAAAGGAGGCAGGAACAAAACAGTGACATACGTGGCATGTTTGGATGACTGCCAAAGTGATTTTTCCGAGTGAGGATCAGAGGAACTCGAGGCTCTTTCAGACATGTTCCTATTCCCAATTTTTCCTTAATTTTTTTACTGCCTCCTCCATCCTTAGCAAGTACTGGGAAACTTAAAGACTTCCCATAAATACAGATGGTCTGAAGACCATCAGCAAGACTGGTTCGTGACACCGTTAAACACACACCTGGAACCAGCTGTAAGAAGCGGTCAGAACCTTTGAGCTTAGAGGACCTCAGCAAGGTCAAGTTCACCTTCGTGAAATCTTTATCAGCAGGCTGGACTAATAAACGACTCGTTCCCTGAAAATACCTGCATCAGTGTTCGGTGACCAACACCCCAGCAACCTGATTGCGTGTAAGGAAAAAATTCACTGAGTCCACTGTGCTCCCAGGCAGTTTTCCCTACCCCACAATGGGAAGCGCAGGATTGTTGACAAGCTCAACATGTTAACTGTTGTTATACAAAGGTGGGGATTTTTTGGTTCATTTTTTTTTGTTGGTGTTTTGTGGGGTTTTTTTGTTGGTTTTTGATTTTTTTTTTAAGGCAGCCAACAAGGCAAGTTTTTGCTCTCTCTCTCTACCCCCCCCAAATTTGTGAAGTATCCCCCTCCCCAGCCCATTCACACAGAATAAAGTTTTTTTTCCCCAAACACCCAAACAGTACTGAATGCTGTGCTTGCTGGGAGAGCTGCTATCTGTTGTAAAACCTCTGACAGTTGGAAAAGCTGATGGTATTTCAGGTGCTCTCTTCAGTGTACCTCAAGGGTGTCACCTCCTCTCTGTATTAAGTAGTCCAATAGAAGACACTAGTGCCTACAAACCTCGCCCCTGATAAACTATCCCAGCTGTGGTTAACAGAGATTTTGTAGCTAGCAGGAGACTCAGGTGCGAGTTATCTCCAAGATCACACTTACACCTCCCACTGACTGATTAACCCGTGCTGGATTCTCCTGTTGGAAGCGTTAATGCACACAGGTGAGAGCTCCAGACTGGCTCTTTGATTGCTTGAAGGACCTCAGTGATTGAAGTATTAAGCTCTCATTTGATTGATTTCTTTATGAAAACAATCACAGTGGGAGAACTTTCAGGACAGCTTGGGGGTTGACTATTCCCTTGTGAGCTCGCTGTGCTTTAGGAGCACGTGCACTGCTCTGCTCTCCTTGGAGGGAAGTAAGAAGGGAATTTCATTGAACAAAGGTTTCAACTAAACCAGCAAAGCAGAGTATCAAACAATCCTGAATTTGTAAGATCAAAGACAGATGAAAACGGCCTTTTAATGCAGAGGCACTCACCACTGCAGCAGTGACCAGCAGCTCAAAGGGCAAACAAATAAAACTATTTTAACATTTTGTATATGGAAACTAACCAGGGGGTTTATCTATTTAATAGACACAACTTCTGCAGTGTCACCCTCCAAAGTCTGTCCTTTCAACGTTTCATTATACTCAAGCCTTTAACCTGCCGAGACAGATCAA
>NW_010109937.1:0-17876 GCF_000699245.1 Pterocles gutturalis
AGAGCTGACCGGGGTGGGGGGGGGGGAAGTCCCTGGGCAAGTGACCACCTGGAGCGAGATGACCTGAAGCAAAAGAGATCCGGAACCAAAAAGGGCCGATCTTCCAGAGGGTCCTCACCTATATACTGGGCATGATGTGTATGTTATGGAATAGATTATTGGCCACTCTGGGTCTCAATCCTGAACCTAAGATCAAATCCTGGGCTAGTAACTGGGGCTGTGCTCCCTCCCAGCTTCTCCTGTTTGCAGACAGCCAGAGAAGCTGAAAGACCTTGTCAGCTGCATAAACATCACTTTTTATCAGCTTTCTTCTGAGCATAAATCCAAAACACAGCCTCTTGTGAGCTAGTATGAAGAAAGTTAACTCTATCTCAGTTTAACCCAGGACAACATCTTAACATTTGTAGTACCCTGTCAGTATAAAATGAACAGGTCTTGATCGTGTAAGGGTGTCTTTAAGTTTCTGAGAGCATGATATCACAGAATCACAGAACCGTAGAATCACGGAATGAATTGGGCTTGAAGGGACCTTTAAAGATCACCTAGTCCTAACCCCCTGCCATGGGCAGGGACATTTTTCCCTAGATCAGGAACTTGCACTTCAATAAAGATAGGGTCCAATTAGAGAAGGATCAGAAGAGATCAATGAAATTTTCTGAGGTGCAGAAAACATGACCAGAAACAGAAACTGAAGAATTGTATATATTTGTTCCAGAAAAAAAGAATACTGGTAAGAGTCTTGCAAGTTTTCTCAAGATACAGGAAGAAGAGGGGAATTACTTCTTCTCCATTTTTCCATAAGTTATAACATAGGTTAAAACATAACGGATTTAATATTTCTTATTGAAGTTGAGAACATAATTTCTAACAGCAGATATAGTTGAGTGCTGGAATAAATTGGCCTGGAAGGTTGTAGAATCTCCATTGCTGGGATATGTTTAAGAACAGAAACAAAAACATCTGTCAGAAATGGCACAACTATAAACAATCCTGGTTTTAGATAAGGAAATGTATGAGATAACAAACCTAAGCTTTTATGACTCTTCAAAACTAATTATTAGCTTCTTATCTCCACACCCAGACTTTGAGATGTACATTTTAAAAACGTTTTAATGTTAGTATTTGCTGCAATAGGTATTTCCAAATAAGATTAAAAGAGGTTTGCTGAAAACAAATACTTTTCAATTGCAAGCTACTTTTTGTGCTGTATTGTGCTAAAGAATCAAACAAAAAATTATAAAAATGCAAGATTACTGTACCTTTCCTTTTTGTATGAGATTATTTGAGACAGCTGCATGATATGGATTACAAAAGAAAACACAAAATATTTAGAATTATCACAAAAAGAGAGCAACAGCAGCCTGTCCCTGTTCATTCAAATGATAATCTCATTTTTTATAGTTTTTTCACAAGTATCTTAAACTATAAAATTGTATATGAGAGGTACAAACATTGAAGAAGTAATTACATGGTTTTCAAGTTATTTAGGGGGACAGTAATACAGCAATAATTACTGGATTAATACTGGTTTCATATGTTCCCTTTCAAGTGTCTTGGGATAAACAATACATTAATTAATTTATCTTAAGAGGTAAAGTAATTTTTGTCTTGCTTAAGAAGTAAAAAATACTCTTTTAATGTTGAATTTGATCCTGTTTGCCACTGTATTACAATTATACAAGCTTTTTTAAAAAGGAAATATATTTTGATGTATTAAAGGCAGCGATTAGAAACCTACATGACGTTAAATGCTAGGCATGGTTTATTTTGTATCTGAAAGTATATCGAGAAAAATAAAACATTCAGTAAGTCAATCAATGCACTTACTCAGTTGTCCCTGAGTCTCACCAGAAAAATGAAATGCAATCATGGAAGTTACAGTATGTGTCCAATGTTCTCAGCCTTGGATAAGTAATTGTTTTTTTATTATTTCCTACGATGATGATCCTTGAGGTCTTTTCCAACCTTAATGATTCTATGATTCTATGATTCTATGATGCTTCATATCTGAAATATATAACGACACCTTTGGTTCATTTTTCTTTATTATTCTAGTCCTCTGACTTCAGACAGTAACATCCATTCACATATCTATAAGAGGCTAATTTGTCCATCTGTGCTTTTTGGCAAAATACTCCTAAACAGATGAATGGATTTTCACAAGTGAGTTGATTATCGACACTTTATAACTGGAGACATTTATTAGGTAAAAAGTCCAAAACGACTTGTCTATTTGATGTGCTAACACCAAACTCTACCAAAACTGCTTATAGCAAATTGGAGCAGTGCTCTTCCCATTACAGAGATTCCTCTACTCTCACTTATTTTTTTAAGTCCAGTTCACTGAAATGAGTAGAAAGATTCCCATTGTTGGGAGGGAGATTGATCAGGGCTTTGTCAATTAATATAATGTTTATAATATTCCTTTTTCTTTCTGTTTCATTTTTTGAAGTGTCAGTCCATGCAGACTACTTACCTCTACTTACTTCGAGTATTTTACTTTTCAACATTTAATCTTTCTGCCCAGAAACTACTTTTTTTTTTTTAAACCTCCTTTGAATTTTTCTTTCACATCTTGAATTCATAGCTCCATTCACTTTAAGAGAAGCCCAAAGCAGCCTTGGACTGGACCATAGCTATTGTTTGATTTCCAGTCCAGTTTTCAAAATACATGTGTTTTGTTTGGCTCTCAGTCCCAATTCTCCTACCTGTCTCCATGCCAATTTTTTTGTGCTGCCTTTTTTTTTTTTTCTTTAGAAGTTTTTCTAACAGTCCAAATAATTAGACTGCAAATTTCTCCAAGTTAAAATTCTGTTAAATCTTTTTAAAAATGTATCAGGCTTATCTGAAGGCTGATGCTGTGGGAGGATTTGGGGACTTAACCTTTTGTGTTACAGTGTAACAAACACTAAACTGAATGCTTATTTTGTATAAATGAAATTCATGACAGAGGTGAGCATCTCCAGAGCAGTCTGAGTAACGCAAGACTCATAAACTCTCAACAAAACAGCTGAGAGGATGGGTAAGCACTTACACAGCTGTTTTTCTTTGGCATAAATCTTATTTTTACTTGCACAAAATTCTATAGATTATGTTCTTACTTTATCCTCTGCATAGATATATTGATGTAATTAATGACAACTACATCTATTTCAGTGTCAGTGTAAAAGATGAACAGGCATCACAAGATCCCCTAAGATGCAGCAAGGACAATTAATTTAGCCTGAGTTTACCTGTAAAGTTATTCCAATGCAGATTCTGGCTAAAGAATATAGTAACTATTTGTGTCACTGTAGCAGCCAGAGTCATGGTTTTACTAAACAATTTCCAGTGTAAATGGTCCTAAGTAACAGTTAAAGTTTGTCAGTCACTGAAATGCAAGGTCATAGTACTGTTATCATATTTTATCTGTACTTCTTTGGCTTTCAGCCTCATTTCAATAAATTCTCGCATTTAAAATCTACCTTCAAGATATCTCTTTGAGTTAAACCATCCCATGTGGCAGACGATGCATGCTGGAAACCTCTCAGGAGGTTTAGTCCAATTAATCATGGGGCTATTGTAGAATTTGGGCTCTGTAATTTGCAGGGACTATCAGCAGCTTGCTGTGTGCAATTCAGGATGTTGTTTCTTCAGTAATTCTAAATCATTCCCATGTGGAATCAGCAGCTTGCTGTGTGCAACTCAGGATGTTGTTTCTAACTTCAGTAATTCTAAATCATTCCCATGTGGAAGAGAGAGCTAATAGAATCACCTCTTGTTTTCCTCTGGGAAAGTGGTCTGAGATGTGAATTGATTGTGCCATAGGTGCAGAATAAAGCAAGCGGGATTCAGTCACACTAACTCAAGTTGGCATTTGTGCTAGTGTTGGTCACAGGATTTCTGGTCAGCTCAGAGCGAGATTTTGTCTGCCCATAGACTGTTGTGTATTATATTTGTGATGGATGCACTCAACTCCTTAATCAAACTAGAGGTACTTTGGTATGGGCTCCAAAGGAGGTAAAAGCCAGACCCAGACCCAGAACTACCCTAGTTTCAATCTCTTCTCTGAAAACCCACAAAGGAGCAGAGTGACACAGTGAGCATCGACGCATGTGAGTGTGGAACACCACCAATCAAGTAATTAACAAACAAATAGTGGGTGGCTTTTTCAAGACTTATTCATCTAGAAACAAAGAAAGTTGTGGGTACAAGGAGTCTCAAGCACCCTTTCTGTCACATGTAATTTGTCTATGAGACAACTACTTTATTTCATAAATATGTCAGCCTAAGTGAGCCATCTTTGAGCTCTCCCACCTAGGCAGCGTGGCTGCATGGCAGTGATCTCCTCGTGAGTTGGGATACCTCTTGAGGTTGCTCCTCAAAGCAGAGAGATCTTTTACCAATGACAGACCTTTGATAAGTGACCAATATAGAATCATAGAATCATAGAATGGCCTGGGTTGAAAAGGACCTTATAGATCATCTAGTTCCAACCCCCCTGCTGTGGGCAGGGTTTCCACCCACTGGAGCAGCCTGCCCAGGGCCCCATCCAGCCTGGCCTTGAACACCTCCAGGGATATGAAGGTTAGGGTTTTAAACTGAAATTTAACTTTTTTTTTTCTTCAGTCTTTTAGTACATATTTGAATATTCTTAAAGCCTGTGAAAATTAATTAATTTGAAGCTATGCGTTTTATTTTCTGTTGAAGCTTTTCTCAGCAGGGTATAATTTTGTGGTTTGTTTGCTGTTAAGGAGGCAGGGAGTCTCTTTTCTTTCCCTCAAGAGAAGAAGCTAAACAAGCCCATTTTTTTTTTTTTTCTTCTCTTCTTCAAGAGAAGAAGCTAAACAAGCCCAGTTTTTTTTTTTTTTTTTCTCCAAGTTAAACAAGCCCAGTTCCCTCAATCTTTCTTCATAGGAGAGGTAACATCGCACATAAGCTGGTATTAAAATAGCTTGATTTTGTCTTGGTCACTTTGATTTGTGCCTTGACAACTTTGATTGTGCCTTGGTAGTTTTGAATCATTGTTCAAATGATTGTGCCATATGGTATTAGAACGAACCTTGCCACTGAACTTTGTTAAGTCACATTTTTACAGTATCATATTAAAACCACTTTTGCTAATGCCTTGATGATGATTCTTTAACTGATTTAAATCACCCATTCATGACAATATTACACCAACATAATATCACCTGCAGGGTGAAAAACTATTTGTCAATCAGCAATTTAATTAATCAAAAATAAAATAATTTTTTTAGAAGAGACAAAGCTGAAATGTGGAAGTACTAGAACTTGAACCTTGCTTAAGTGGAGGGCGCACTACTGACCCTTCCCATGGAAGGCAACTTGTTGGTTCTCTCTGTGAGCCCTAGTGCCTGTCACAAAGTTAATTTCTCAGTTATTTAAAAGCTGTCAAGCGCTGTGCCTAATGTGTAAAGGGCTTTCACAGTGTCTTTAAGCTTGTGAAAAACAAGACTGTATTGTTAGACCAGAACTGAGAGCATTCAAGACACAGACTCTTGAACTAACTCTGGCTCTGCTGTGGCTTACCTACATGAAAAATTATTGCACAGGAAGCAAATTACTGTGTTACAGGGTGGAGTGTCCAGGATGTAATTTAGAAAATCTAAATTAGGTTCCTGCTTTACATGATTCCCTTGAAAAGCCTACCAGTCTCCACTAACTGTAAAGCCTTAGGAAGACTGGACTGGGATGGCTGAATACCATTTTCTGAATAATCTTGTAGGTCTGACCTTGAGCATCTTCAGCAGGGCTTCAGGCCTACTGGAGCAGGGGATGCCAACCTTTACTGAAGCTGGGGAGCTGAATTAGTGCAAGAGCAAGTCCATACTCCCAGAGACACAGTCAGACCACAGCCCCACACTGACAAGGTTGCACAACCTGGAAGCCACAGATGGTTGGTGCCTTGCTGGGGATATGTGAGGGTGGTTGAACTCCGCGACTGTCTGCCCCTGACTCTGTAGCTGTGCCCTTATTGCATGTCAGGAACATCTCCTCACACTTCCTTCCGTGGCAGGAACTTCCCTGCATAGTCAAACTCACAATTAACAGGAGACGAGAAAAGTGGATCCCAAGCATATCCTGAAAATTAGCTTCAGAACCTGTATGAGGGCAAAGCAAAAGAAAGATGATTATTTATTTGAATGGTGTTCACTCACTTGTATCTCTGTCTAAAAGTGTGCCCCTAAATGCGTGTATCCTTTAAACTGCACTAACAAATAATACCGCAGTACTTCTGCAAGTTCAGAAGTCATGAATTCAGAACAAAACAATAGTATTAAAAAACTTTGCAAAAATGTTTTTGTTAATCTACTGTGTCATTTCAAATCTCATTAAATTATATTTTGTCTAACACACATACCATATATAGTACTTAGATGCACTGTGTCAACATAAAGTATATAATATGTTCCAATATCAAGAAAGGTTGCTATACTGTTCTATTTCTTAGAGGTATGGCAAAGGTATAAAGAAGCAACCTGAAACTGACAAACAGAAGTTTTGTTCTGATGCTTACTGAATACCTAAGACATTAAACACCAGTGGTTGTATGGTCCAATATCACTTTTTAATGGCTTTTTTTTTACTACTACATATTTGCCTTCCAGGAACCACATTAGCTTGGTGGTAAATTATCACTATTTGCTCCTTCTTTTAAAGCGTATCTAAATTATTTATGAAAAAGGTAGATCTTGTTTTAAAAGGCCTGGTTATGACAAACTAAATCAATGCCAAAGGCCAACATTTAATTATGATGTGCTGCTAGGTACTTCTCTGATGTGCTATGGGAAACTAGTTTGATGTTCATGTCTTAATATTTTTTATGTTTCAATTTCTTGTGGATATTTCAGAATAAAATTTATTTGTTAAAAATAGTTTGTGTTGTTGCTAATATTTTTAACTGATGTCTACAAAATACGGTAGATTATTTAGTGTTTTGGAAAGAATAGCATGCTACATTCTGAAAATGTGGAACATCTGTAGCTTTTAGGATTCATTATTTTATGTTACCATATTTCCTGCTTTTCTAAAATCTCACCTACACAAATCAGTATTCTGCAAGAGAACCTCAGCTGTCCTCACAACTTTCATTCCTGGATGCAAATCTTACCAAACTGTGAAACAAATATGCTAAAAACTCCCTGGTCATCAAAGCTTCAGAGAAAAGCTTTAAAACTTAAGATTTAAGAACCTGGAAAAGAGCAATAAAGGCAACATCTCTTTCATTTATTTTTTTTAATATTACTTTTTAATTTCAAATTGTGCTGTTTATTCCTTAATCTGAATCTTTTAGCCATGTGATTAACAGTATTCCATATTAATTTTCCAGAGGACATTATGACAAATACTTTATCGTCACAGATGACTCCTAGGCTAATCAGTCTGATTGAATATCACAAGAGAGCAGACTTAGTGTACCTGGGCTAACATATCAGAAAGATTTCCCAAAATGAGTCAAATTTAAATCCTGTAACAATATTTGCTGCCCATCTGAAAGTAAATCATAATTACAGAATTTTATGACAATCACTATTCACTGAGCTTTACTGAAGTATAGTATCTTTTAAAAGGGGTAGCAATGTCCTTTTAAATAATATTTCTGTTCAAATGGATCTGTGCTGGCTATAAATCTTATCTCTTCCAGAGCTTCAGGGAAAAAGTCAGGACATTTTATATCATCAGAATCTGTACTCTCATCTTCTCATAGAAACTGAGAACATTCTGCTTCTCGAAGAGACCAAGATTTCAAAATGTGAAAGTCATGAGTTGTTATTGTTTAATACAAAGTCAATTTAGGTCATTTTAGATGTTTAGGAGTCCCTTGAAGCTATGAAAGTTAGTCTTATGGCCAGTAAAACAAAAAAAAAAATGAAAGTACAAAAAAAAACTTTCAAAAAAATGTGTCTGTATAAAACATTTGAAAGGTATGTGGTCTGCATGCACAGAAAACAAGTGCAAAGTTATAAAGCTTTTATTGACAGCTTTTTCTGGAAGATTTGCAGAGCTTGTAGCTTATCCACGACAAAACGTCTGTTTGTGAGATTTTACTATATGCGGTGCTATTTTGTATTCTCTATCCATGAATCATAAAAAGCATTGAGATAGAAGTGACAAATTGCTAAGTCACATGGAAACTATATTGCTCATTTCTCTTTGCTCACCTCATTTTCACTCTGCTAGTTTGTCTACCTCAGGTTATACTTCGAACATTTCACAGCCCTGAAAATCTTCAAACAGCTCCCACTTTTGTCTCTTTGAGCAGGATGTTGTAAAAACCAACATTCTTCTTGAACAAATGTGGAATTTCTCTATTTATATTTAGCCCCAAACTTGAACCTTCCCAAAGTCCAGGGTGGACAGTACTTGTTCCAGGAACATTTCCTTTTTGCCACTAATTTCAGTTCAACTGAGCATACTCGTACAGATTCAGATTTGTCATAGATAATGTCTGAAAATTACCCATTTTTATATTCATTCTTTTTCATGTTAGTGTCTATGTAAATGCAAGTTTACATATGCACGGAGACAGAAATATTAATTTAACTATGCCTTTCAGTCATTTCTATGTATCTTGCTTTGCTTTGTGGCACAGCTGTTAGACTCAGTGCGAAGAGTTATACTATGATGTTGCTTTGCAGGAAATCCTCCAATTACTAATTCTGTCCTCCATTTTTCAAGTCATGAATTTTATGAAGGTGCTGGATCCAGAGTGACTGATTTTACAACATAAAGGTAGAATATCAAATTCTTTTTATGGCAGGAAGACATCTACAAATGAGACGTTTTACAGACCTCTTGTTATGTTTGTGTTGGAAGCTGAGGTATTTGCTGTTTATTCAAACGGTTTTGCTTTTTAACTAGCAGAGTGTACTCATTCAAACACTAGGATTTAGATGTATCCCACCTCATAAATGGTTCCTTACATTTCTTTCAGAATAACAAATTTTCAGAAAAATTGCTTCTGTTCATCTTGAGAACCTTAGTGTAGAAAAGGTAATAAAATTTCAGTTATTATTGCCACATTGAACTTCATAAACAGCACTTAAGTACATAAACTTGTTCTAAGTCTTGTAGGTGATAAAAGTGAAATTCAGCTTGAAAAAAAAAAAAACAACAGAAGTAAATTTTCTTCTGTGTAATCTTGCTTTCTTTATGGAAAAAGGTGTTACCACATTTGGAAACTCCACATAAAACTAGTGGATTTATGTGGGCTTTAGATGATATATAGACTTGTAACTTTCTATGCAGAGGTGAATTTCCCTCTGTGGTAAAGTAATAATGTTTCCCATGTCAGTTTGGAATGTGCCTAGCATACCAAGGACTTGATTCTGATTAATGACTGCAATATTATTTGTTTCATTTTGTTCTTACTCCTAATCAAATTATATAAATACATTTTACTGTTCTCTTCTGAATCACAGAAGAGGATCCACATGAAATGAAATATGTTTTCTTCTCATAACTGTTATGTCAAGTAAAATGGTAAAATCATAAGTATTGTTGGTTAACAGGTGCTTTAAGACTATTGATATAAACAAATAATATTTGGTTTAATTTCCAAAATGTGTCGAAGGATCTGCATACTCTGTTGTCTAGTGACAGAAATAGAGTATTTCAGTAAAGTTTATCTCTTTTCTAGGATATACAGACTACTCTCACGTTTGCTTTTCTAATATTCTTCCATCTTTATGATATATAGAGTGTTATCATTTCAATTATCCTGTGTCAAAGAAAAAAATTTCCATGTGTAAACTAGTAAGTTAGAGTGGTTTCCATGTTTTCTCCTCTAACAACAGTGCAATTCTCCCTCTTCACAGTGAGGATATGGTCTTGGCAGAGAGCATCGGGCAGGTTCGTGAGATCAGTGGCAAGTCTGTAGGGGACAGGCTGTGCTGTCGTGTACTGTGGCCCACACTGTTTGTATAATTCCATGCACGTTTGTGTTGCATCTCTCCTAATGTCAACCTTTCTGTAAAGACAAAGAGGAAGAGGAGCCTGATCTCAAGGATGTCTGAGGGAGAGGTTTCTAGGCTGCAGGATACAGAGGGGAAAAGAAAGCAAGGAGGTGATCACAGCAAGGACCTGAGAACCTTCAGCTCAAACAGAGAGCTGAACAAGGAATAGAAACGAAGAAGGATCAGGCAGCCGGAGCACAGAGGCGACAGAAGAACACAGAGAAGTAAGCAAAGTTTGCTGCAGCCCAAAATATCTCTGAGCTACTTCAAACCAAGACCATATGCAACAATATTCTTTCAAGGAAGAACTGTTTATAAAGTTTTTATTGCTATTTAGACATAGTTATTCTAAATTTTCTCTCCTTTAAAATTTATGCTCCAATGAACCCTGACTTTTCTAGTTCAATAGCCAATATTACAGCTTGTCTAGAGGAGCTCACAAAAAATGCAAGTTCTAGGCATATCCAGTTCAGAGATTTGTCCAAGTCAGTGTTCTATCACATCCAACTAGCTTTGAATGTTATGATATCAGAAACTGTCCAGCCTTCTTACTGTGCTAGGCCACTGAAGTTAATGAGAGAAATAGAGTAATTGGTCATGGACAGAGTTCAGAAAAGCCTCTGGAATCCAGGATGACTCTGATGCAGTTGGCTTGGATGTCTCTGTGCAGTTCTTCTCTATCCTATACAGTTATAGATTTACTAAATGGAAAAATTGTACAGGCTATACAGTCAGAAAGGTCATACAACAAATCAAATCAGGTTGTGAAGTATAACATGAGAAATTATGTCTTTACTGGTAGAATTAAAATATGTATAAGTAGTTTTCCTCTGTTGCCTTAAGGTCATTTAGAGGTTCTTCATCCAGACTTATTCAAGGTTAAATACCTGACTTGACTTGAGAATAAAAGGATACCAATCATTAAACTAAGTCATTGGACTCAACATAAAGGTGAACCCTGTGTTGTTGTGTAACAACTTTACCCCATTCCCTATACCTGTACCCTCTGTGTGAATGAAAGCATTTATAATCTCCTTCAGTTTGGAGCACAGCAACCCATTCACCATCGTATTTCTAGCCTGAGAGAACTGAAACTCAAGGGCAAACAGAGCCCTCTTGGAAACATCTGAATAAGTTCCTAATGGATGGTGTTATCAGAGGACTCCCATTCTGCCATCCTCAGATGATTTTATGTTTTCTAGATGGATAGAAGACTTTTTTTTTTAAATCTCCCAGCTACCATAATTAGCATTTAATCTCATTGGTGTTTCCAAGTACTCTCTCCAGGGTCATGGTACTAGTAATATTGGCTATATGGAAAAAAATAAATTTCCTTATCAGAAAAGTATTCGGGTAGATAATAATTCAGTGCAGCTGAAGGGAAGAGGGAGATAACTGAATACTGGAGTGTCTTGGATTTAGGACAGATGCATCCCTAGAGATTTGGATGAGATTAATACTATCAGGTTGTTTCACCTTGTCTCAAAACAAGAGGCATATAGAGCGTTCTTCCCTCATAGACGTGAGATGGGGAAAAGCCCTGGGACTCTACCAGACAGGACTCATCTGCCTTGGGTCTGTTCTGGGGTACAGAGCCGCCTGTCACCAGGAGAGCTCCTAGGGAAGCCTGACACTCTCCCAAGAGACTGCCTGGGTTGCTCTCTCAATTTGTGACTTCCAAAGGGACTTCCAGTCTTCTCTTTCCACTTAGCACATCATTTCTACTTTCAGGTTTTAAATTTTCTGCAGTCTTCTTGCCTCATCCTTTATATGTCTTCCAAAAGATTAGTAAGCTGTAAGTTATTCAACAGCCTTCTGTATGCAGATAGGTAGTCAAACTAACAAATAGTTTATGAAAAATGGATCAATGAGTCTTTCTTTTCCTGTAATTTATTCTTTCTCCTAAAGCATATGTAAAACTGTCAAAAGTGATGTAAGCACTTAATTGCTAAAATTATGTTGATGTTCAAAGAAATGTAAAAAACCCAAATTCCTGAGTGATTTTTGAAATGGAGTTTCAGCTTCAAATCTATGTAGCTGTTTTTGAAAATGTTACCATATTACTTTCTAATTATTTACTCTGTAACTGTGGTCTTTTGTTTCTTTAAGGAGGTACATTTAAGTTTCGGAGGTATATTTAAGTCTGACTAAATTAGTAGAATCAAGACATTGAAATTTCTGTCTGCTTTTTTGCATTACACATGACAAAACTAAGAAAACATGCTATTAAAAAAAGTAAAAATAATCAAAAAATATAAATATAAGCATGGATTTAACGACATGTTTCAAGCTTCTACTTTGAAAATTCAAATGCAGTCTATACCAAATATTGTTCTTTGGGTTAAAAAAAAAATAAATCCATTATGCCTAGAGTATAATTGAAAATACATTAAAAGCAAGGTTTTTATGTGGGGTTCAGCAAGACTTGAACAAACTCCTATGTCTCGTAAAGCATCAAGCTCGGTACAAATTCTTTCATGCTTAATATCTCCCTGATAGCAACACTGGCAAATTCTGCCTTGCATGCATTCACACAGTTTTTGCAGATCAAGATGAAAGGCATAAAGAGAAATCTCATCTACCACACTGTTTTTAAGAAATCTATCCTATGGTCAAGCTTTTCCATTTATTTCATTAAAACTTAAGAAATTGTGTTACTTTCTACTCCATACATTTCTGTATTAATCATTTATCATCTAAACAATTCCACAAATAAATTTAATATTCAGTTCAGAAGGAGCAATTCTTGTCCTTCAAAATTTTTCATATTTTATTATTTTTATCTTAGAACATAGGGCTAATTGTTTTTCACAGAAGGTTAGTGCTCATCCAATTTCATGGGGTTATTGGTTCATATCACAGATGTAAAAGATGCAAGTGTTGGTTATTTCATCTTTTCTAAAAATACAGACTACTTCAGGACAGAGTAATGACATTTGACTTATCTCTCAAGCACAAAAATAACTTGGGGACCAGTGATGCATTTTAGGAAAATACTTCCAATTTCTCATGGAAAACGCCAGTCTCATTACAACATTCTCTCAGCTGCAGTCCTCCTAAATAGAATATTAGTACCAACTGCTAATATTCTTTCCTTTCAATAAATAAAATGTATATGCAACTTTACTGAGTTTTTCTAGCTATTGGTAAGTCACCTGAGGCCAGCTCTTAGCTTCTGAGCCCTGAGGAGATATGGTTCAGCACAGGAAGGATTCTTAGATTTTGGTAGATAAGAAGAGGTTGAAGTCAAGTGTACCATGTCCTACAGATCCTTTAGTTTTCATGAGATACTTAGATAGGGACTGAGGGAAGGATTGACCTCTCCTTAATTTAAGTGTCTGACAAAAAGTACTGAGTCTAAACAAATCAGTTGCCTTGGTTTCTTCTGACCATTGGAGAGGGATGTTTGGGAATTTCAGTCTAGTTTTGCAGTGAAGTTAATTCAACATGAATCCCATGTATTTTAAAGCTGAATAGAAAACTAATTTGCAGGTCCATCTGGAAAAGAGCTGGTTTTTTTCATGTTTAAGTTTCACTGATACTTCAGCCATCATAGCCTATAGATACAGACATTTCCAGTTAAATCTGGAAATGAGTGCAAATAATTTGGGTTCTACTGCTATAAAATACCCTCAGAAAGCCAACAGAGACTTCCATGACCCCAAGACCAAAAAAGAATTCAACAAATCTGTGTAAAATAATACTATGATACATATGATATCTACGGATTAGTTTATGAGTGACTTCAGTAGAGTGTGTGTTTCTCTGGGTACACTGACCTCAACAAAAAAAAAAAATCCTATTTATATTAATAACAGAATAGTTCTTCTAAGTCAGACTATAGTGAGGCCAGTGCATAAGAGCAGCCATTACACAGAGCACTGCTTTCTGCCAGTCCTTGTCAGGCTGGCAGGCAGGCCGAAGACTTCACGGACATGAGGAACAAATATATTCCCCTGGATGCTGGTCCTGCCTAAGCAAACTCAGAGCAGCATTAGCAGGAGCTTAAAAAAATATCTTCCAAGAAATTAGTCTGATACTTTGATACTCGAAATTCATTTAAAACTTAGAGTTATTTACAAAAGTCTGTGCTTTTTTTAAGTAACCCAGTTAATTCTGGGCTGTAGATTCATAGCCACAGGGCATGTGAATCCATTTCCATGGCATTAGTTGCTGATAAACTGCTAATATTTCATTCAGATGTTAAGAGCAAATGTGTCAATCCTGTCTGTCACTGGTAGGAAAAGAGTAGAGAGAAGGTTTTGTTTTGGGATGTTCTCTTCCCTTAGCAACCTGACTCCTTTCAGCTTTCTTGTTACACTGAAGCCCTAAATGTTATTGTTAAATATTTTTACTTAACTATAACCAAGATGCTCAACTTCTTCCAGAGTTACTATGTGATTCATTACTGGGAGTGCAGCAAAACTGAGTTTTTCATAGTTCATCCAGCTAAAGATGACCCTCTACAATGATAATATACCCTTAGACCAAACATAGGACAAATGACTAGAGCACTCAACTCTGTACAAAGAAGTTGCAATTCAAGGGAGCAGGGATGTACAGTTATTTCTTTCAGTCTGAATAGCTAGACAAAATGTGTGGTCTTGTGAGCTGTTTTGGTTAGGAGGAGAAGATAATGGTGAAGCCAGGTTACATTGGTACAATCCTATTCGTATTTACATAAAGCATGGGAAACACAACTTCATACTGCACTTGAGGAAACCAAACGCTATGAAAAGGTGGACATTAACCTCAGAATTCTTTCACATGTGTTGTCTCTCAGCTCTTTGAAAAGAGCTTTTATTTTTTTTGGATCTTTTTTCTGTCTTTTTTTCCCCTTCTCTGTATCTGTACGCTGTGTTTTGTCTCACTGCTTTTCTCTTTCGTATATTTAGCTACACTAAAATCATAGCCTACCCCAACAAGGGCATCACTTGGGATTTTTTGTTTAGCCAGGTGCTTTATGAAAGGACCCTCACCTGATACTGTCGCTCTCTAATCAGGCCACCTTACACATTTAATTATACTGCATTATCAGCATTACACTCTTATGCATACTGTATATATTAATATAACATTTTTATACCATATAAAATTTAACTCAGTGAACAGAATTTGTAAATACTTTAAGCTGTCATAAAAGGGCAGACTCATGTCATTTTTATTTGATGCTCGTATGAAGTAGGCCAACGATAGTCTACGTAATAAGGACATCAGCACAAAATTTAAGTACTCATTCTTAACACATGCATAATCACCGCTAGAATGAAGATGTCATGATTTCCAACAAAACCAGCAATTGGAATAATAATAAGTTCTTGGTAAAGAATGCAAAATGGAGTGCAAATAAATAGAAATGCCACCAGCATAGTGACATAACATCAGTATAGAGGCAATCAATCAGTATGCAGACTCAGTCTTGATACATTCGTACTAAAGAAAAGTGAAAAATATCTGAAATCAGGAGATGTTTCAGTGAATATTGTAGCAGCAGATGCACAAGCATTACTGCTGTCTGCAAAACAGATTCAGCAATTCTCGTTAAGGTGTAGTCTTGATTTGGTTTGATTTGATTGATTTAGTTCCCATCCTCTTAGGCATGTATTCATTTCCATAGTACCCAGCAAGCAAGAGCAGGACAATTAGACAGCCTAATATTAATAATAATTTAATGCTTATATGGAGCATGTTCTATATTCAAAGAACTGTACAAATATTAACTGACTAATACAAACTAATGTTATTCCTTTACTATCTCATTATATTAATGAAGCATATTACTTATTCTCCATTTACTCTTTCATGTTTTTATCTCTTTGCATTTGAGCATTTTATGGTAAACTCTAGAGATCAATTTGCACAGCTAAGAAAAATGCATACATGCATAATATATTTTACAAACTCCTCCTTAAATAGTGTATGCTGCAGAATGTAGAAGAGAGGTCTTAAAATGAGACAACCCATAAAGATTCTGGTTTTGTGACACTGAAGTTAAGCACTGATGGAACCAAAAGGATTTCAGGTAAAATTTGAGTTGGTCAGAATTTTACTGAGACTAATTTACTGTCAGGGAACGGCAATCTCTCAAAAAATTTCAAATGTCCAGTCCATCTTTTTTCTGTGGAGGGAAAGCCCTGAGACAGGGCTCAAGGGCATCAAGCTCTGAGTAGCCCAGTAGGTTTATGGGTCTAGTGTAGCAAATCATCTCTGGGCCCAGGGCTGGACCTAGAAAAATGCCTTTCCACCTGTCTCAGCCTGGAGCTGGAAACTTCTGAATGATTGAAACTCTGACCATTTTACACTTTTATTTCAGCCTGCAAGTATGCCCATGAGCCACTGTCCTTGATAGCTCACACTTCCTGCATGCTGACTCACTATTTGGCTTCTGAATCCTGGGTAAGCCAGCTACATCTGCTGACAAGGAAGTCTGGAGGTAAAAGAAGTGGGAGACAGCCACTTCTGCCCAAGCACTACCACACAGTCAGAGCCAGCTGGTGCAGGGAGTTGAAGCTCGGTTGAGTTTCAGTACAGTACTAACAGCACCAATGAATTTTTTTTTGGCATCTGGATTTTGTTCTCAGCTGGGACAACCAAAGTTCGTCCATTCCTACATCTCAGAAATCCTGTAGAAAAGAGAATGAACCAGGAACTTTGGAACTTGGGCTCCCGGAATTTCAGTGTTTGAGTGCCTGAGAGCAAGAGAAGGAAAAGTTGTGATTCTCTTTTGGAATTCCTTAGAGACTAAATTTAGATGAGGAGTAACAAAAGAAGTAGTGCGATGTGGAAGGATGGACATTAATTGTAGTATGCTTAAATGGTTACTCAACTAAGAGCAAGGTAGATTGTGTTGAACAGTTTTATGGTTCATCTTGCAAATAAAGCAAACAAATACATTGAGATGTTTCCATATTCATGTCTTACACAGACTACCAGTTGCAGGAAGCATATGGACAATAAGTGTTTTACCCAACAAATTATCTCAAGTAGAATTAATAGACAAAAGTAAAATTCAGAGACAATTTTGACCAGAGTTGGATTGCAACACTACTGAAATGGGCACATGTGAAGGACTAGGAGTGATAGATAAATATGAGAGTCTAATAGGGCAAATACATGCATGTTTATATGAGAAAAGATTAAAATATATTCATTATTTGTTCTGTCAAGACTGGAGAGGGTTCTATGCCAGTATTTCCCATACAATGCAATTACTGTGTATTGAAAATCTCTAAATTTTTCAAACTATTTACCCAATAAATAACTTGGATTCAGGAATATTTAATATTAAAGTGTAAAAATAAATAATCGATGCTGCCGGAACAGGGAAAGTTAACTGTGTAACTGGTGGAGGTAGCCTATGTCCATGCTGAGAACAGCAAGGATCTGTAATGAACAATCAGCAATGCAATTCTGGAGAGGAGGACACTCTACAATAGATTTTAACTAGGTGGGGGGGGGAACTGTATGTTTTTCCTTCTTTTCTAGAAATCTAAGGATTTGGACCCTGTTATTTTACCACTGTGGATCTTTCACAGTTACTGCTTTGCTTATTGTCTCAAGAAAGCTCACCCATCAAAAATCACTCAGAAATTTCTTCTAGAAGAAACTATGGCTTCCTGCTTAGTAGCAGCAGTATAGGGCATGTGGTCCCCATGCCCAAAGGTTTACATCAGCTACCAGCTCATTTCCAAATGTAATTGGAGGAATCAGTTCTGCTTTGTAAAATGTTTTGTGTTTTGGACCTGCTCTAGGCAATCAGTCAGGTCCATCTGGAACAAGAGTGAGAATCTGTCCGTGAAATCTATACCTCACAGTGAGACAGGTATCACTATCTTGTCTTTCTGTCCTCAGCTTAGTCCAACAGAAATCTAGATTCAGTAACACTGAGAACACACTACAAAACTTTCCTCTTCATAG
>NW_010109937.1:17891-41683 GCF_000699245.1 Pterocles gutturalis
TCACTGGAAGACCATTCTCTTTATGGCCTGCCTTGGAGAAAGGGCATACCATGTAAGTGACACACAGACAAATATTTAAACAAATATTTCTCTGATTTCATTACTTCTAGGGTGGTTCTTAGCTAAAGTAACAGAAACTCCCTATGATAAACAGACAAGTGAAAAACTAATAGCTGCACAAGTCAATTCTGGAAAGTAGGAGCCTAACAGTCATGCAGACCTGACTTTATACCTGTAAATGTTTTAGTGAGTCTGTCCCTTTGAGGGTTTTGCTTTGCTTTCTTTTTAAACTGTTGAAATAACACCTTTACTTGGGGGTTTGGACTTAATTAGGCAGATACTATAAAGGGGTTTTTAAAGTGTAATGTAACTGCTAAGCTTTATTACCTATCAGTTTCATTACCAGCTCCAGTTTGCTAGTAAACCTATTGTGCAAACCTCAAAACGCATTGCTATTATTGTCACATCTTCACTGTGACCTTAAGACACACATGTTTATCCAGTATTTTACACCATAAACTGTTGCAAGGAGTCATCACTTCTTGTGTTTGTATGATGCCAAGCAAAACATTACCTAATTGGCTTCTGTGCAGAATGCTGTGTAAATATCAAGCAGCAATATTATCATTATTGTTATGTTTTTTTATTATTATTGCTGTTACTATTATGTAATAACATACGCAACATCTGTAAGCCATTACATATGTCTTGAATTTATGTCATACTGTAATAAAGTATCTTGAACCTACTTTATACCCATCTTGAGTATTCTACTTATATTTTGTTTAAAGCTGCATTTAAAGTCTATCTCCACTATATCAGAACAAATCAGCATGCATTGTGAAAAAAAAAAAAGCCAATATACCTCCTTGCTGCATCTATGACTGCATTAATTCTCTGGCTATTGTTGACCTTCTGGGGGTACATTTGCATGCTTTCATCAAGCTGGTTCATCCCATCTGGAAGAAGCAAGAGCTCCAAGGAGGGAAGGGAGATGGGAACTGAGGGTGACACTGGTCGGCAGGGCAGTGCCCTCACCGTTGTGGGTGCAGTCCCGCTGCCAGCCCCAGCCGAACCCCCAGGAAGTGGGGGGACAACCTGCAGAGTTTCTTGGTGCACTGGGGGCTGTGACAGATGCATGGTGCTCTGTTGTGGGACTATTGGCTTTATCCTATGCATGCTCTGCCTTGACAGTTAGTTACTATTGAAAAAATAATTAATTCCCAAGTAATGACAAGGAAAAAAACAGTACCTTGAAGTATTTGGGGGAAAGGTAATAAACAAGTAATTATTCTAAACACTGAGGTAATGGTGGGTCACTGCAGCAACTTTAGGCCATAATGGAGCACATGAATGTAAATGCAGGACTCGTAATATTCTCTTACTCCTTGTCCTGCTTCTTAACCTTTACCAAACAACAAGCCTCTAGAAGAGACTATTCCCAAGTGTAGTGTATCCACTGAGTCTTCTGGCTTCTCCTCTCACTTTGCGACTGTCCCAGTATCTGTCATGATCCTCCTTCAGCTTCACAGCTCTGATCTCTCTGTACTTGGCTATGTCAGGTGCTTTTAACTGTGCTCCTATCTCGTCTTTAATCATCCCCCAAAGCCATAATCTAAACCACTTCACATTGAATGTGATTTCTGTCTCACTCTTCCCTTGTTCCTGCCTAAGTGATCAGAAGGATCAGAAGAGAAATCCTAGTTTTTGCAGCATTTGGCATATCTCTGCATTCATTTGGGAGACTCACTTCTGAGTTAGGTGACACAGTTCATCCTGGCCTGATCCCAATTATGCTATCAGCTGTCTTAGGAAACCTTACTTCACTAAGTAAAGTGGAAAGGCGAAAATTACACAAAGGAAGGGAACAGCTGGTGCACTCCTACACATGTGCAAGAGCCCAGATGCACAAACTTTTGGATCTGTAATTATAGAAGCTTGGCAGTTTTAGGTGCTTGCAAGATTTAGTGTGAATGAGAACTGGGTGAACTGCATTGTCCTCAGAAACTTGAGTTCATTGTTCATACCACCTTTATAAATACTGAAGATGGATGAATGTTTAATTGGAAACAGGAACATGCATATATAGGTCAGTAAGCAGGTGGTGGCTCTGAACTCTTGGCTTTAGTAATAAATTCTCGGTCTGCTTTTTGGTTAAGATAAGAAATTATGGGAAGTAAGAAGGACCAGGAAATCACAGCTGCTATTTCAGATATTACGTTTAGTCACCACTCATAAATATTGCAGCATCTTGGAATTACGTGCAATCTTCACTGTGATCTTTTGCATATTTTCTAAGTTCTTGAGGACTTAGGTCTTCATAACCTGACTTTTCAATGTCATCACACGAGATGCTGAGACATATATATTTGTAATGTTTTAGGTGTAAGGCTGAGTAGGGTTTTGTAGTGTCATATTTTGTCCTGGACCTGTGCAGGTATATTTATCTTATGACGGCAGGAAATGGATGAATGACTAGAGGATGAATGAATGAATTCTGCTTATTACCCTTATCTGGACTGGACTCAGTGACTTTACAAATGTGCAGTTAAGTTACTACTCTCAATTTAAACTGTTTCTTGGGCAGTGCATATGTAAAGGTTAAAAGTTTCTACTTTAACAAACCTACAAAACACCTTCATGGTATGAACATGTCTCAGGTCGTAAAGACTCTTTTTCCACAGCTCTTTGATAACTCTGTACTTGAAGGATGCAGCATTTTTTAGTTCAAGTGATTTTTTTTTTAAATCTCGTATTTCAACTTGGTATTACTTATTTTTTACAATTTTTTCTACAGGAAGTAGCCCTGATGAGAATTCCAGAAACTTCAAGTTCTTAAATAGATTTATTTATTTTCAAGTTTTAACTCTCTAGAAACTGTAGCTCTTTAATAGCATATACAGGATTAATACATTAATTGCCAAAAAGTGTAATTTAAAAGGTAGCAATAGAAACAGCCATAATTTTCCAGATATCCTGTGAAAATATCAGATAACTTTTGGATACAATGCTAGAAGTTTCTTCTACTAATTAAATCTAGATGTACAACCATTAAGGAAATTAAAAAGCCTTCTGTAATGAACTTAAGCTTTAGAAGACTTTAAAATATTTAAAAATAAAATTAAAATAAAAAGCGTGATGTTACTTAGCAAACAGTCACCACAACTGCCTTATATTTTTATTTATTTGCGAATATTAGATTTTCCTCCAAGAAATCTAAAAATTTCTCAATAGTAATGTCATACATATAATCTTTTTTTAAAATAGGAATAATTAAAATTTAAACATATATCCACGATTCACTGCCTGTTTAAGTGCATTTCTAAAGCTGGATCTTAACATGTAAAGCTTCTTTGATTTCCCGCAGCCTTGGCTGGCATTTCTTCTGCGTCTGTTGATATCATCAACCTGTAACACTTAGAAGAGGGAAGCTCCATTTCCAAGGCCAGGGAAGAGTGATTATGAATTCAGTATGCCAGCAGAGAAATTCAAACAAAGGTCAAGTATCCTGTATCCTATTAGTGTGTGGGATTGCTATAAGTCATCAGGGGTTTTTTTTAAGCCATCTCAGTTCAACTTTAGGAGAACTTTCAGACACATCTGGTTTTAGGTTTAAATTTTTTAAAAGACAACTTCCAAAAAATTGTATTTTTATAAATCACACAGAGTAACATCCAGCTTTGAGGGAAAACAGGCAAGCAAAATTCTATCCATTCTGAAACGAGCTGCAAATCTCCGGTTCTCTTCAGAGGAATGAAAGTTTTACCAGATTAATCCAGTATGAAAAGATGGATTGGAACTGGAGGAAAGAACATTTCAGCCCAGCAGTCATTGAGTATTATTTCAAACCCATTGAAATTAGTGGCAAAATTAATTGGTCATAGTGCAACCAAGGCATCACTTTTGTGCTCTTTAATAGTATTTTTTTAAAAGAAAGATGTTATACTGAGGCGTGGGAGGAACAGAGAACTGGAAATCATCTGTACAGTCACCATGTCAAGGTCCCAAGGACTTGAATGTTATCACCTTCATTTCTGACATGGGCTAGCCTATTCCTTTGTATAGCCAGTCCTCTAACATATTGGTATAACCAACCAAAAAATTAGCCTAAATGTTTAGATTCAGGCTGCAAAACTGTATAAATAATTAGAAATATAGACTAATCAATGTACTTTTCTTCTTCTCTGAATAAGTTGTGTGCCCCACAGAATTTCTAAAAAGTTGGACTATACTGTTTAAAAATATGTTGTCTGTAGATGTCCTATGATGGAACACAACAATGTTCTTTTTAAAGCAATAATAAAATTCTTGTCATAACCTAAAACCATCACATTAGGTATACGTCTCTCTCAGTGGATCACTACCACAAAAGACATTCTCTAGAGAGATTTTAATGCTGAAGGAGGCAGTTCACAATTTGTTTCAAAAGTAATATTCCTTTCTATAGTTTTTAGTTACTCCTGTGATTAGAATTTTGAAGATAAAAATAAAATAAAGTGAAGACTGGGTAAAATTGGTTGCAGATCTTGTTCCTACCATGTGATGTATCTTTCTTTTCTGTAAATAACATTGAGATTCTAATAAACTAATTACCCATTGGGCCCTAGACATGATCTGATTGAAAGAGAAATACAGAACATGAGAAGAAGAGGGACAATAAAGGCAAGAAACAGGTGACACCTCCCGACAAGTAGATTGGTGACTGATCTTCTAATTGTGCTTTGGCAGATAGATAAAGATGACAAAATGGCATTACCCCAACACAAGTGTACACACAACAAGAACTCCAGAAATTGAGCATGAAAAGGGTAAAACACTTCAGAAGACCTCTAAAGTCCACTCAAATCAATAAGAGTGTTGTGATTGAATTTAAAAGGGTTTGATTCAGGTTTTGATTGAAATCCCCACCCCAAATGAACATGCATGCTTAGCTGGAAAAAAAAAAAATTTAGTTGGGCATTGCTTCATATCTGTGCTCTGTATGACTGTTCTTCCAGTATTTGATAAACAACAGAGAGTATTTTAACCTTGAAAGAAGCCAAGAAAACCTCAGAGGGATAAAGGTCCACTAGTGAACAGTGTCTACTAGGTAGTCTGTATTATGGCAACGACTGATTCCCAGGTGAATCACCTTGAAATATATCTTTCGTATTTGTTTGCCTGACGCAATCTTGGTGACCTCAAAAAGACAGTGTTTTCTCTCATATATATTTCTCATTTACATATTATAATTTACATCCTCCTTACTTACAGCTCAACTTACCACTTCTCTTGGAGGGTTACTTTAAAATTTTTACTTGTATCTGTGTGCAGGGCTTATGAAATATTAATAGCATAAGCCAAAATTTATAATAAAGTTTTATGTGTGTGGTTATAGATATGATTTTACATTATATCCCTAGGAAAAAAAAAAGAAATAGATGTATCTTTCATAAGGATGTCTGGTTGTAATGCTACTCCCTACTTAGACATCTGTAAATGAAAATGCATAAGACTTACTTCAGCAAATGCTGAAATACACAAAATAATATTCTTTATTTAAAATTCTGTTCAAACCTTCCCTCTACACTGATATTTCACAATAGAGCTATTTTATCTATGAAGTAAAGTAAGACCGTTGTAAACTATGTCATGCCTTATGTAAAATATACCAAGCAAGTTATGGGTAATAATTCCCATGTTAGCTGATTTTTTTCTGGTTTTTCATCAATATAGACAACAAACCATGGAAAGAACTACACAATGACACAGCAAGAATATAATAAACTCACCCTCTAACAATGGCAACTTGAATGAATAAGCAGGACTTTACAAATGATTCATATTTAATGAATCATTATTCAAACCGGAGAATCTGACATATTTGTCATGTATAAAAGATACCCTTAAATCAACTTGTGTTCAGTTACATTGCTTTTCATATAGAGAGAATGAGATTTGAGAATCACAGCCAAATTGTCCCATAGGCACCTGAACTGAAGTCATGCCCCACTTGAATATATTCATTCCTATGCAAAGTTTTCTATTTAAGTCTGTTTTCGTATAAGAAATTAATTGTTAGTATGTAATAGAAAGCATCATCTCAAATGTTGTACACAAGTAGGATTCAATCACCTGACTGCTGCATGACTAACATGTCCAAATTTCAGAAAAAATTCTCTTTCAGTTACATCCAAGTCCTTGAGGAAACACCTATGTTTTTGACATTGCCCTCCTCCAGACAGCTGCAGTTCAGCTCTGGGCTTCTCAAGAAAGACAATCTTTACTAACTTTACTACGTCAAGCAGGCCAGCATTTCTTTGTGATTCAGTGTCTGAGTTCTGCACACCTTGCCTACAAGCTGGATTTGCTAAACCAATATTTTTTAACTTGTGGAATCTGCAGACCACTCAGTCATGACATGCAGGAAGGTGTTCCAGTGAACGGTTATAATGTCTTCCCCACAAAATGAACACTTAGGCATAGTTCTACTGATGTAAACAAAACAAATAAAGGTATGTGAGTGTGAAAATAAAGGCAATGTGACTCTCCAAAGTTTAGCACTATTTTATTTGTTTTTAATGAAACCCATTATGGAAACAATGACTGAAATAGTTTGCAGATAGTTTGGAGGGAAAGGTCAAAAAAAGGTTATGAATCTGTACTTTATTATTTTAATATTTAAATTGTTTACTTTAAAAGATGTTAAAAAGCATCTTTAAAGAGTGGAAAACTGATTGATTTAACGTTTTCTTGTTCTTTCAGAGCACAGCATAACTTTTTCTTCCCTGAGGATGGAGCGCCCTGCTGGTGTCAGGTCTGCTACATTGCTGCGGGTACAAGTTTTGTACCCATGCTAGATGCCAAGGAGTCCCACATAGCAGTGCGCTAAACGCTGCCACACTCTCAGAACAGGCTTCAAAAGGCCGAAATCTGTATCATTCCCATTAGGACCTTGGATCAGAAAGACAGGAAGTGCAACTCCCTTCCTTTGGTCACAAGGCAGGCTGGGAATCCTGCCTGCCAGAGCTGAATCTCTGCTAAAGACCCTTCTGTGACAGGGTCTGCTTTTGTAAGAGCTGTGCTGTTACAAATGCAAATAAAATACATATAACAAACATTCATTAGGTCAGTGATTAAGGGAGACATCCATACCCTGCAAGTTACTGGTAATGATGCTCATCCTTTGTGGCAGACTCACAGAAAGCAAATCCAAGCGTGCTAACAAACTACATTTTTTGGGACCACAGCTTGTGAAAATTTGTTTTTAGAAAAGAACATTCACTGACACAATGTTAATTGTCACCTTTCATTTATATGTAAATATAGATTATAAGTCTTAAAGAAAAGTAAGCCATAGTCTTTCCTGTAAGTCAAACTAGCAGCTCTACTGGAGTCAATGCCATTGGTATTTTAATTTCACTGAGGTCTCAGATTTGGCCCTGCGTCACCAAGAATTCTGATTGCATGGAGAAATATTTTCTGAGTCCATAAGCAACATCGGTATTAATATTGTCATCCACTGTGCTCCAACTGAATTATTTAGTCTTTGTGCTGTCTTACCTTAAGACACGGGTTTTTCTGGTAGTAAATTATAGTGAATTTTAGAGATTGGCTCAGGTATGATTTTTATGTGAGCATGGAATTAAAATGTTCAGGTTTTCAGTAGATGGAACATTGCAGCATTTAGCAATTCATATTTAGTCGTAAATGCCTATTTTTGACATCCAGGAAAAAATTGTACTTGCAGGATGAAGTTTTCACCATACTCAATAGAAGTATGCGCTTTTATGAAATGTTAATCAAAATGCATATTAGATCTGTCTGGAAGGCAATCAGTGGATCAAAGAACTAAGAAAACTATTTTCTTTTTATCAACTGTACTTCCCTCCCATTTTTACTATAAATATCTTTGCTCCTGTTTTATATTTAAAACAACCTTACACTGTTTTGACTTGTCAGTTTAATTGACTTCAGCATATAAAACCACACACTGATTCAATAAGATAGGGGTCAGTCCCTGAATATTTAGTTCTTCATTAGAGTTTGCTGGATGTATCTTGAACACACATTACTCTGTCCTAAACTATTTTTAAGTCTGTCTTTCTGCTTCAAGACATGAGGGAGAAAAATCACGCATCAACCTCATTTTAAATTATCTGACAAATACACATCGGGATGAAACCTGCCACAATTAGGGATGCACAGGTTGTAAAGTGAGATGCACTGAACCATCGGAAGGTAATAAAAATTATTTATTCTCTAGGACAACCAGTTCTTCAATTACCCACCAAAACCTGGGCTTGGATGTCAGCTGTCCAGTAATGTATCTGTTATTTGTCAGGAAACCCTGCCAGAAACAGTTCTTTTTCTTTGCAGATATAAATATGAAACACAGACATCAGACACATAGGGGTGTCATTTCTTTTCAGGTCTGCAAAACAAATTTCTGTGTCTGGAAGGTCCCTTCTGTAAATGGTTTGTGTTCTGGGAAGGAGATTTTAAAAGTTTTTTAAGACCTCTGAAGTTGGATAATGAGGGAGGAGACACTCCTTCTCCATAGTTATATTTTCATGGATTGTGGCCACATGCCAGAGGGCTTGGTAATCATTATTGTGAGTCCCCAAATGATTTCTAGGGATTAAGTGCAAAACAATTGCTTTGAACAGACCATTTCACCCTGCAGTTAATTTTCCCATGTGACTTGTGAAATGGGACGCTTGACAATCTTGCCTTTTGATTCTGGAGAAATGTGGTTGGAATAGTTCAATATATTGTTTGACACAGTTCTCTGAAACTACAGTGATTTCCTGAAATCCCTGTGATATTTTCTGTATTTTTTAAAAAATGTTTATAAACAAACTAATCCTTTCATCTATTTCACGGCCTTGCTGCACAAAGATATTGTTGAAACCCTCAGTTTGGGTCAGGGTTTTGGGTGAGCTGGACATAGTCCAGTAACTATTTTGGGGATGAACTCATCAGTCTGAATATCATCACTGGTGGATCTGAACTTCACTGGCAACAGGAGCATGCGACAGATGGACATGACAGTCACCACTACCTGCTCATAGGCAAATATGGGTCTAGAGGCCTTAGAAGACCTTCATCATTCCCAAGGTCTGTCACAACTGCACAGGATGAAGATATGGATTTGAGCATTGCCTTTACTGTTCAGGTGTTGGCATACACCCTGCTAGCGTTTTGGTCTGGACCAGCTAGTAGGGTTCCACACAGTGAGGGAGCATGACCTGGGGGAGAGAACGGCCTCCAGATTGGTCTGAGTATGCCATCCTCTTTCAGAAGGAAGCGTTTAGCTGTATGAGATGTGCCAGCTGTCTCAGAGAATGAGTTTGTCACCTAGGATAGGGACTTTTGTCACCTGCAAACAGGTAGAGAGCCAGCATCCCTTGTCTCCTCTGGGAACATTGCACAGTCATGGGACACATGCTCTTCCCCTCCTGACAAAATGCTGGGAAAGCTCCTTAATTCCTGTGAAAAATCATAGTCATAACAGTCCTATTCTAGCAAATTGTTTTTCTGTTTTATCAGGTTAGAACAGAATCTTTGCTAGAACAGCAATGTCTCTATGAGTTTTGCTTAATGGGGCCCTAATCTTGCTTGTGTTCTAATATGATATTAGTAACAGAGTGGTGTTTACACAGGTTGCATGTGTAACTCACTCTCTTAGCAAGTTGTTTGTGGTTTAATGGGGCACAGATATATTTTCCCCTCAACTTTTGAAGCTTGTGTTTCCATGTCTTTGTCTGAAAAGACCAGATAAGTGTTTTATTGGGTTTTCATTACGAGGTTTTGTAGCAGGGGGAAGAGGGGACTGCAGGGGTGGCTTGTGTAAGACACCAGAACCTGCCCTCGTGTCTGACAGAGTCAGTGCCATCCGGCTGCAAGACAGACCCACCACTGGCCAAGGCTGAGCTAATTGCCGATGGTGGTAGGGCCTGTATTTAAGAAGGAGAAAAAAGTGCTGTCCAACAGCAGCTGGGAGAGGGAGTGAGGGAAACAACTCTGCAGACACCAAGGTCAGTAAAGGAGGGGGAGGAGGTGCTCCAGGCACTGAAGCAGAGATTCCCCTGCAGCCCGTGGTGCAGCCCATGGTGAGGCAGCTGGGCCCCGGCAGCCATGGAGGGTAAGGGTGGAGCGGAGATCCACCTGCAGCCCATGGTGGACCCACCCTGGAGCAGACGGATGTGCCCTGACGGAAGCTGTGACCTCATGGAGAGCCCGGGCTGCAGCAGGCACCTGGCAGGACCTGTGGCCTTGTGGGCAACCCGCACTGGTGCAGTCCATTCCTGAAGGACTGCACTCGGTGGAAAGGACTCATACTGGAGCAGGTCTTGAAGAACTGTAGGCTCTAGGAAGGACCCACATTGTAGAAGATCATGAAGGACTGTATCCTGTGGCAAGGACCACATGCTGGAGCAGGGGAAGAGTGTGAGGAAGCAGGAGCAATAGAGAGGAAGAGTTATGAACTGACTGTAACCCTTATTCTCCGTCCCCCTTCACTGCTCAGAGGGAGGAGGTGGAAGAGTTGGGAGTGAAGTTTAGCCTGGAAAGAAGGAAAGGGTGGAGGTAAAGTGCTTTTTTGATTTCTCATATCCTACTCTCTTATTAATTGGCAATAGCTTATATTAATTTCCCCAAGTCAAGTCTGTTTTGTTCATGACAATAATTGGTGAGTGATCTCCCTGTCCTTACTTTGATCCACGAGCTTTTTGTCATATTTTCTCCCTGGAGAGAAACATAGCAGCTTGGTGGGCACCTGGCAGCCAGCCAAGGTCAACCCACCAGAAACATCTAGAATAGAATATTTGAAACATTGGTAGAGAGAGTATTTAAAAAAAGGTATATAGAAAGTAATTACAGAAAGATAATGATCAGAGCTTTTGCCAATAGAAATCAGTCTTCTTTTGAACTGTTTTTCCTGAACAATGCAATAGCTTGCCGTCTCCCTTTCACAATTTTCCTAGTCGTTTGACTTCTTGTTTTTTGAAAGCTCGATGGTACCAGCTGTTATATGACTGAATACCTCCTCACGCATAGTTGGACAACAAGCTACACTGCTGTATACAGGTAATAAAGTTGATTTAGAAAAGAAATGTTGAAAACCAGAAGCTGCTTGGAACTCCAACTTGGCTAACTTATCTGCTCAGAAATTAAATTTTATAAAATAATTTATGGACAATCTACTGGGAAAAAAAAAAAAAAAAATAACATTAACTTCTTTCTTTCTCCAGTATACTGTAGAACTTGTAAAATGTGGGGCTTTTCTTTTGGAAAAGCAACCAAAAAATAGTTAGAATATTTCAAATAGCTAGAATATTTCAAATTTTTTTCTGAAAAATATTTAAATTTGTTGCCTGAAATTCAAAAATAGACAAACAAAATCAATGCCTTTCTTAACCGTGAATTGGTCATGTTCTCTAGATCCTTTGGTGATTTGTGTGCTAGCAAAAAAGTAAAGTTAGTAACACAGTTTCCAAGGATTAAAAAAAGATAAAGTCAAACCATAAACTAACAATCCAAACAGGCTAGCAAACAGGGAAGGTAAATGATAAAAATGAAAATAATAAATGAGCAGTGTTTAACTGGTTGTAAATGTATCAGGCTGTGGCAACAGTTTAAAAAGCAATGCTCAGATTTTTGCAGAAAAGTTAAGTGGTCCTTGAATTTGAAAATGTTGAGAAACACTTCTCTAAGAGATGGACTACTGAGATTATAAAGACCTTTTTAGCAGTGATTAATGGCTGTCTTTCAAAGTGTAACTTGCTGATTCAGAAGCTGCATTTCACAGAGATCTCAAGTTCTGTTTCATTTCATCTATTTTGATCGCTTTCAAGCAATTTTTACTTTTTATGAGAGTCATTAGCTAATTGCAGGTGCCTACATCCTCTGTCACTCAGATGCGCAAAGAAAAGAGGAAGATTATTTGAAGAAAATAATTATATGGAATAAGTTTTCTGAAAGACTGACTTGAGAATCTATTTCTAGACCATGGTCAGAGTTGGTAGAAGTGTCTTTTTTTTGAGTGTGCAGAGCAAAGTGGTGGCACAGGCCAAAAAGAAGAAAGGCTTTGTCAGCTTGTGGTGAGTAACTCCCAAGTGTAGCTCAAGCCCAAAGACAGTCAGCTGCACAGATTCAGCAGGGAGATTTCAGAAAGGATCAGCTCTGAAAGGCCATGGTTAGCAGCTTATTTGGCTCTACATTACAAGCTGGAAAATATTAAACTTATTAATTTTGCTACCTCTAATTTGTTATCTGGTTTAAATTGTTGACTAATAGCTATTCACATTTTTAGGAAGAAGTGAGAATTATAGCAATCATTATCAAAAAATCAGACATTGGAAACATTCACTAAATCATGATGTTTGGGATACTGTAATATTTCTCCCTTAGAATGAGAAATAACTGCAGTATCACTGATGCTGTGGTGAAGTAATTGTTGGTACATGCTGATTTTTTTTAACAGTAACCACAATGGCTAATAATGGGATTGCCATAAGGAGTGTTTTATTTGCTTCAGGATAAAGCTGTTAATTATATGTTGTCATTTTCTGCATATGAAGATATATTAACTACCCTGCCATTAACAGCTGATTAGTCTCAAGAATGAGCTGTATTACCGGTTCTTTTCTCTGAAGAACTGAAAGAAAATGTAGTTATTTAACAATTTTGTCTCTTGATGTAATGAACTGAGAAAAGTTTTCCATTTTAATTATTCATTTCCTGAGAGACAGCCTGCAATGTGTGTGTGGGCAGGACTGTCTCAGCCCTGCAGTTTGCAAGGGGATCTGTTTAAAAGTATCTTCCTTGGCTCCTCACTTATTTTTGTACATCAGGATGAACTTGAATAACCATTTCAATCACAAATGTCTGACCCTGAACACTTCTGGGACATTGGCAGCACCTTATCAGAGCTAAACCAATGCAGCATGCCTGCCATTAGTTTTACTAATGTTTTAATAAAGCCTTTATCCTCAGAAACAGCTCTCTCCAGACATCTTGCTTCTCCTTCAATTAAGTTATTCTGACTTAAAATTGCAGTAAGGAAAGATGAAGGCCCGTGGTATTTGTTATTGGTATTGGATAATAATGTAATTATGCTACTCATTATCTGTAATCCAAATCATTCAAAATAACATTTAATTCTGTATTTATCTTGGAAGAAGGTGATAAGAGGACAGAGTTTTATACCAATATTTTGTACTCTTCAAAAACTAGTCTTGTCTTATAAAGGAACAAGATTTCCATGATGGACATTGCTTTTTTTCTCAAGATGACTTTCAGTTATTTCTCTATAATACTGGACCTATTTGGAAGGGTTACCACAAACAAAATGTGTCTGTGGGGCAAATGGAGCAAAGGCACAATGAGGAGCCATGTGTCTGAATGATCTTGTTTAAGAACAGCTGTAAGAGCAAGATCTGTGCGCTGAATACCAGGCTACAGTATAACACCTTTCCTAGTATAAGTATTTTATAGGTTTGGCTCAAACAAGACAGACTATATTATAATCAGCTGTGCAAACAAGTAAGTGGAATATATTCTGAACCAATACACCTTGATTTAAACCATTATTGCTTTCATAGTATTGTATTGACTTCATATGTTGGGCCCTATGGACACAATGTGTATTTGTGGCCATTTAATGGAACATTTTTAGTACAGTGTAGAGTACAAACCCAGATCTTGGTAGACACTAATGGGCTTTATGCATAGCTCTCTCACAGGCAACTTTAAGAGACTGCTCCCCTAATGGTCATGTGATACAGTTTGATAGAAGCAACAAGCCAAGTAGCCGCAACTTCCTGTGGTGTTCGAATTTCTTAACCTCACCTGAGAATCAGGAGAGTCCTGTTCCATAAGAATTTTTGGTGTTCTGTGTGCTGTTTTATCCTTCTTCCAGGAAATATTAAAATATATTGTTAAAAAAGGTTTACTCTAGCTGTTTATTTCCCACAGCAGTGATAATATAACCTCCTTTTCACCTACCTCATCTTGGATGAATTTCATTCTAGCCATCAAGGGACACATATACAGATGCTTGTTCTTGAAGGTTTGTTCTTTTTTTTTTTGTTGGAGTATTTCTGCAAGATTTCTTTCTGCCTTTGGCCACTGTCATTGCCCATGTTATACATGGCAGGCCAGCTATCCCTCTTTGCCACCCCCAGAAGGCTCTTGGTGTATTTGTTCTACTTTTTTATTGCATTTGAAAGCTCATTTCTCATCAATGTGGTATAATGCCAACATAAAATCATGCTTTGCAAGGCCTGTCAAATAAAAAAGGCCACTGCTGAATTTATTAAAATATGGTATTGAGTAAATACGTTTTGCTTTTGAATTAGAATGACCTAGTAATAATTGTGGTAATTGTACATAGAAGATATTGTTCTAACAGCAAAATATTAATATTAGTAACATTAATTTTAGAAAGTGGCTTTTTTTTCTCAAGATTTTAACGGTAAAATTTTGTAGCAGTTTGAGAGTAAAACGGCCAAAAAAAATCTCTTTCTTCAGCTACCCATTTGTCACGGCATAGTAAGACCAGCAATAATAAGTCACTCTCCATTTCACTGCACTTTCCTGCAATTCCCTCACTACACTACTGCCTCAGAATGGAGTGGGAAAAAAAGGGGGTCCATTGATGGCTCTCCAAACAGAGGGAGATTTTCAAAGGGCTCAGACCTGCTGCAGCTCTACATGAAGCAGAGGTTAAAGAGCTTCTTGTATCATAACACTTGAGTTTTTTAAGTTGGAAGAGATCAGAACCAGGAGGTGCCATATCCACATGAAGCAGAGGTTAAAGAGCTTCTTGTATCATAACACTTGACTTTTTAAGGTGGAAGAGATCAGAACCAGGAGGTGCCATACTCATTAATTTATTCTCCAGCGGTTTTGCATGCCGGTATTGACAAGGCACTGGAATTATAGCTTTTAATCCTCTGGTACATCTATCTGCAGTTCAGTCTTAATTTGCTGACAGAAGTAAAGGCAACCACCCACTCCTTGCTTCCTCTGCTCAGTACCATTTCTCCTTTGTTCTGTTCTTTTAATTTTTTTTTATTATGCATTGTTTCTTTTGTTTAAGGCTCCTGTCCCACACTTCCCCACAGGTTTTGCAACACTCTTTATTACATCTGCTTGTGGCTTCATGAGTTGATTGAGTGATTTTTGGGGGAGACTGGAGTGATGTCAGATTAGACAAGAAAAGAGAGCTATGGGGTGCAAGGCGAGTAGAGCGAGCTGCAACAAAAGGAACAGAAAGTAGATTTCTCTGAGGACTTGCTTCACATCTGTTAAGAGGACCACTTTTGAAAATGGGCAGTTCATATTTACATTTCTTTCTTTTACCATATGGTTCCTACAAGTAGTTGGTTACCATAGATACACTGTTGACCAACATCATAATCTTAAAGGAGGTTAATTAGAGCAAGATGAACAAAAATACATTCATATTTTCCAAAGAAAAGAAAAAGTTATTCTCCCTGAAAAACCATGTTCTTTCTTTTTTTTATTAATTTAAACAAATCAAAGAACTTATTTTTCACACCAAAAGAAAAAAAACGAATACAAAACAAAACAAATCTTTGCTGAAATGTCTTTCTTTAACTGTTTAAAAAATTTAAATCCTAAGAAACAATAATAGGCCTCTTGTGACCTGCTGTTAAGATGATAATGGTATTTGAAGCATTGCTTTTGTGAACAGAGCCTGACTAGACAATGCGTCATTGGTTTGTTGTAATTTCATCATGTGTTAGAAACTTAACTCCCAGGGGAACCTCAGGCACAGCGTGGTCACATAACCCAAAACAACTTTTTGTATGCAAGTATACTACACAAAGAGGTAGAGTAAGCTACACATAAATCTGCTGTACTGTAGCAATTGGCTATCATTATAGTGATTTTAATATGCCATCCCAAATTCTCACTCTGTATATCTATGCTTTAAAATGGCCTTGATGTGTCATTTAATGTTGCTGAAAAGACAGCAATACAAAGCAAAAAAACTCGAAAAAGCAAAAAATCTACTAGTAGTTTTTCCCCATCCCCAGATACCACTGTGACGCCTGTAAGATCAGGGCTCTGTGTCTGAGGGGACAACGGTTGTGGGAAAGGTGAGAAATTGTGAGAATTGTGAGAAATTCTTCCTGCATTGTGCTTTATTTGGCTTTTAATACAAACTCCTCGACAAAGTTCAAACTTCTAACAAAGCTACAGAGATCTACACAGTGACTGTTTTCTTTGATGTGTGTGTTTTACCACATAGGCAAAGAACTAAAATTTTCTGTTCCTCGATGATACAGACAGTTTTAAATGGTAAAGCAGCTGTCCTTTCTAAGGAATAGAGACATGCCTTTGCTTCCTGTGTAAAGGGAGATATTCTTCAGTGGGAATTCATGCAGGTATTTAGTTCCTGTGCAGAGAAAATCTGCTTAAATGTAATATAATAAAAAGTATGTTAACTCTGCAAGAGCAGACATTCTGTCTGCAACAGACCTTAAAATAAGTGTGTCACAGCAAGCTAACAGGTCCTTCTGGATATGGACAAGCCAGATACAAAACTCTTTCTACATGTGATTGAGGTAGAAACTATAGAGATAGATATTTACAAAGTCTGTAGCTGAATTCAAGGTGCTATGAGTCCATTAGACAGAGGGTACTTTGGAGAAGAACAAATGTGTTAACAGACACCTGGAAAATTTGAAGACTAGGCTTTATTTACAGATGGCTTCTGGAAAGGATATCAGAATGTAGCCCATGGCATGTTACACTCTTGACTGTCCGCAAATGTAGAGATGAGATATCTCCAAGAAAGCCTACAGTCTGTATTGTGTAAAGAAGAGTATGCTACGGAGTAAATAGAGAGAAGGCTGGGATAGCAGGATTTAGCCTGAGCAGAATCACTGACCAAAGCAACCTCTACTATATTCTGCATCTGCAGTAGTTAAAGTGTATTCAATTCCATGTTTCGTCTGATTTCATGACCTGCTACCCACTGCTGTTCAATTTTTAACATGGGCAAACTTAGATAACAAATGGAGATTTGTCAGAGTTAGATGTTTTTTTGGTTACATTGGAGTTTAATATGAATCTCCGCATATACAAATATTCTTAATTTTCAAATTCTATTTTCAGAATAAATCACAGCAAAAATAGAAACATAAAAATGTATACTGACATGCATAAAATACAGTAGGCAAAACAAATGAGATGGAGGCTAAATGAATGAGATGGAATAATGCATATGATGTATTTTAGATTAACCAGAAACTGCTCTGCACCATACCTTTGATTTTATAAGAAATGCTACATTACTGTTTGAAATCATAAAATGAAACAAAAAGTGCTATAAAGCTGTATTCTCAGATTATGTTTCTTGACAAATGACAAGCCACTCCTTTTTCAGATCATTTGTGGGTTTTGCAGTTTTTATTTTGCAACACACAATTTAGAGCAATGAAGAAGCAGAATATACTAAGCTGATGATGAAAGAGTTTGCTCTTGTATGTGTAAGGCAGGACAGATTCAGATATTATAAAGTTAGAAAAGATTGTAGTTTTGACTTCCTGTATAATGCATGTCATACCACATAATTGAATTAATTCTCATTTGATACGAAACACACTTTTGAAAAGCACTGAGTTTTGTTTAAAAGTTTTCACTATTTGATAAACCACTGTATCTCCTCAGAAACCTGTTCTGGTGGTTAATTATGCTGTTAAACTAACCAACCAATGAAACAAACAAAGAACAAGAGCAAGTGCCCTGAATCTGCATTTATCTTTCTTCACCTTCCAGCCACCAGAACCTTTATTTTTTCTGAATGATTGCAAAACTTTCAGCTGTCAGATATTTTTTCCCTATACAGGTATTTGCAGACTCTAAGCAACCTCTTAGCTTTCTCTTTGTTAAACTAGCAGATTTGACTAGACATTATGTATAAAACCACAAAAAAAGCTGAGCTCACTGTTTCTGGATAGGTTTGGGTATCAAATACCTATGTGAAAAGGTGTAATTATATTGAGCGCCCTAATGTTTCTATCATTCGCATTTCATACTGACGAAGTATAATTTTTAGGATATACATTAAAAATATCTCATATTACCCATATAACCATTTGTTGTCTAGTTTAATTCTCATCTCAGCTACTTTAACTTCCTGACAAAAAAATTATATTTTCTACCAGATGCAGAATTTTTTTGTCCATTACAGGACTGAGGTTGAAACACATAGCAAAGCACTGTCAAACTGACATTTACTGCAGTCTTTTCAGGTCCCTGGTTTTTCTCATAGTTGTTCTCAGTCTTGTGAAACCAATGCTTTTAATTAGCAGACGTGTGCAGGTGTGTGAGCAAGTTCATATGAGGAATAAATATGTGCGTTTTCTTTCTCCCTAGGTATGACATATGAACAAGTCGTGATCATTTAAACTTAACAACTTTTCAGCTCTCTGATCCCTTCCTCGCCTCTGCCAGGAGGGGACCTAATGTTATTTTCCCTTACTGGAGAAATTGTCCCTTGCAATGTTAGGATTGCAAGGTACAATTCTCAGTACATCCTCTTCAGTGGATATAAAAGTGTCAGATAACAGTGAACAAAATATTTTCAGTTCAGCTGTTAACTATTTTCTCCATTTATCTTATACTAGCAATGTTGTAATGAGATTTATAATACTTTGTCCATTAGTGGTCAAGATGATCATAGGATGGGACAAAAGGGTAAAAAGGAGGACAGTGGAAACTACCGACCATTCAGCCTCACTTCCATGCCCAGTAAGTTCATAGAGCAGATCATACTTAAACATATGGAAGTCAGAGAGCTGATCAGAGACAGCCAACATGGCTTCACCAAGGGCAAATCGTGCCTGGCTAATCTAGGTGGCCTTCTACAGTGGAGGAGCTGCATCTGGTAAAGAGCTATGGCTGTCATACCTAGACTTCTGATACAGTTTCCCACAGCATTTTGTCTGCTAAATTGGAGAGAGATGGGTTTGACAGATGGACTGTTAGATGGATAAGGACCTGGCTGGATGGCCACGTCCAAAGAGCTTTGCCAATGGCTCAATGTCCAAACAGAATCCAGTAATGAATTATGTCCCTCAAGGGTCCGTACTGGGACCAATACAATTTAATAACTTCATCAACAACATAGATGGTACACCCTCATCAAATTTTCAGGTGACATCAAACTGAATGTTGCAGTTGACACATTGGAGGGAAAAGATGTCATCTGGAGGGACCTGGACAGGCTTGAGGAGAGGGCCTGTGTGAACCTCATGAAGTTCAACAAGGCCAAATGCAAGGTCCTGCACCTGGATCAGGGTAATCCCAAGTATCAGTACAGACTGGGGGATGAGAGTGTTGAGAGCAGCCCTACCAAGAAAGACTTGGAGATATTGGCAGATGAAAAGCTGGACACGAACTGGCAATGTGCACTTGCAGCCTAGAAAGCCAACTGTATCCTGTGCTGTGTCAAAAGCAGCAAGGCCAGCAGGCTGAGGGAGGGGATTCCTCCCCTTTACTCTGCTCTCATGAGACCCCACCTGGAGTATTGCATCCAGCTCTAGTGCTCACAATACAAGAAAGACATGCATCTGTTATTCCAGAGGAGGGCAACAATTATGGTCAGAGGCCTGGAACACCTCTGTCATGAAGAAAGGATGAGAGAGTTGGGCTTGTTCAGTCTGGAGAAGAGAAGGCTCTGTGAGACTTTACTGTGGCCTTTAAATACATAATAAATACATAAAAATGGGCTATAGAAAGACAGAAAAAGACTTTTACCAAGGCCTGTAGTGTCAAAACAAAGGACAATGATTTAAAACTGAAAGAGGGTACATTTATATTAGATATAAGGAAGATTTTTTTTTTTTTTATCATGGGGGTGTTGAGACACTGGAAGAGGCTGCCCAGAGAAGTTGCCCCATCATTGGAAGTGCTCATGGTCAGGTTTGATGGGACTTTGAGCAGCCTGATCTAGTGAAAGATGTCCCTGCCCATGACAGGGAGGTTGGACCTAGATGATTTTCAAAGGTCCCTTCCAACACAAGCCATTCCATGATTCTGTGAAGATACCTTCACACCATTAAACACCTGCCTTTGTCTTGCTATCTGTTGATATATCAGTCTTTGCCAGTTGCTCTCTTTCTGTCTATGATAAACTATTCATTTTTCTTAGATAGTCATGCAAGTCATATAAAGTGTCTTTTGAACTTCATTCAGAACAAACCTATTCTTCAAATACATATACTTTCATGCATTAAAACTTCAGTGTAGAACAAAACAAATATTCTTCTCTTTCTTCAGGCAAGGAAATATTATTCAGTTATATCTCATAGCTTTTGCAACACAATTGTTTTGTAGAAACATGGCTCACTGCTACTGTAAAAATGGTGTCAGTTTTCATACAAAACAGCAAAACATTAGCAAGTAACAACACTAATCACTACCATATTGTGAAACTGTTGCTAGCTTCAAGCAAATTCCTGATGTCCAATGCTCCTGATCACTAATAAGCTGCTATCTGTTTTTCTGTTTCATTTTCTCTCTACTTCAAAACTAAGAAATTATACTGTTTTTATTTTCCAATTAATTTCTGGCCATGCTGCAACAGGGCAGGATTATAGATTCATACTGGACACAATGCTTAAACAAGAGCACCAGTGCAAGTCTGTGCTGGTGTAGAGTACTCCCCGCAAAACCATGTCAACTCACACCTGCCAAGGTTTGGTCCTTAGGTATTGTTATAAGGAGGTCCCAGATCTCCACCAGCTCTTTTGGTAATCTAAAAAATAAAAGATTCCTCCTGATACAGAACTGACACTTAGCTACAAATCTTTCATGGAGCTAAGTTTGATCCATCTAGATAGGAGGGATTTGTATTGCTCATATATGGGTAAGATTATATGGCTTAACTCACATTTTACTGGCTTCTTGGGATTCTTAATTTGTCAGGCCAAAAGCAAGGAAGCTGGTGGTTACTCCCCAAATTCTGAAATTTCAAGGAAACAGAGTAATGACAGATAGTTACAGGAATACCGTTCACAGGAGATGTCTCTGAAGAGATTGTCCAGGTCTGATCTTTTTTTTTTCCTATTTCATCTCCAGAGACATGTGTGAAGGAAGAGATTTTTTTTACCTAGTTGAAACTAAATTCACTCTTGACATCTTTACTCCCATGGTTTAATTGGGGACCTCCTAGGAAGGGTGAGCACAACATTGTTCAACTGTGAAATGGATAGGATGGATTAAATTTATTTCTTCTTTCTACAATTTGACAACAAGGAATTTTGGAGATGTTAGATGTAAAATCTACTGTCCAAATAGTGTAAGCTTGTACAATTAAGTGTGTGAGTCACACAGCTCATACACTTTAGCTGGTGAGAATTCACCATGACACTGTTTCATGTGAATCCACATATCCACACAGATATTACTGTCACAAGCTCAAAGCATTTATTTCAGTGTTAAAACAAAGAAGCCTTTTTTCAAAACATGGTACTCAGAATTGGAGTAAAATGCCTTGCCTCTTCTACAGTATTTCCTAACGGCAAAATATCTGGTTTCTGAGAGAATAAAAATGATTCAAAGCAGTACCCAAAGCTTAAACTTGAAACAAACTTCAAAGCTTTTTCAAATTGACACCAGTGTGGTTAACTGAAAAACAAACAAATGAATAAAACTGAACACATACACCCCCCCGAATGTGAGAGAGACATGAAACTTCAGTTCTGGTTTCTTTTTCTTTTGTTTTGTTTTATTTTGTGTGTGTTTCATTTTGTTTTTATCACAGATGAAAAAGCTATTCTGTTATTTCTAAAAGAGCCAAAATTAAGAAACCTTCAATATTTCTGAGGGAAAAAAAAAAAAAAAAAAAAGAAAAGAAAAGAAAATAAAAAGAAAATTTTTGCAATATTTTCTTCCTGACTTTTTCATAACAATTTTAGGTATGTACAAAGTATTTTAGATGGTTAGTCAAATGAAACTAAATCTTAGACCACATAATGTTTGACGAACAGTAATAATGGCAACATTGTCTTTTAGAAGACTTTAAACAAATTTGTAGATAAGTTACATTACTCAAGAGAAATCAGTACTGAACTTCATTTTTTTCTCGTTTTAACATCAATAATGTTAACAGTAAATTTGGAATAGATGAATATAATACAGTAAATATGATGATTAATATAATATTATGTATATATTATTAAAAAAAATAACCTGTCTGCCCCAAGGTTATTAAATAGGTTTTGGTTTCCTCCTCTCCCTCCCCAGTTCTGCTTGGTTCAAATGCTGTCCATAGAAATATTCCACTCTGGGCTATTATACGTATGTTATACCTATACTTGTTTCATTTTTGAGATCATCTAGGGAACCCGAAGATGCACAAGTCCATGGGACCTGATAAGATGTCTCCACGGCTCCTGAGGGAACTGGCAGATGAAGTTACTAAAACCACTGCCCATCATATTTGAGAAGTCGAGGCAGTCTGGTGAATTTCCTGTTGACTGGAAAAGAGGAAACATAGCCCCCATCTTTAAAAAGGGAAAAAAGGAAAACCCAGTGAACTACAGTTGGTCAGTCTCCCCTCTGTGCCCAGCAAGATCATGGAGCAGATCCTCCTTGGAACTGTGCTAAGGCACATGGAAAATAAGGAGGTGATTGGTGACAGCCATCATGGCTTCACTAAGGGCAAATCATTCCTGACAATTTGGTGAACTTCTATGATGGGGCTACAGCACTGCTGAATAAGGGAGGAACAACTGATGTCATCTTCTGGATCATCACTGGTACTGGGACCAGTGTTGTTTAACATCTTTGTTGGAGACACGGACAGTGGGATTGAGTGCACCCTCAGCAGGTTTGCTGATGACACCAAGCTGTGTGGTGTGGTGGACATACTAGAGGGAAGGGATGTCATCCAGAGGGACCTGGACAGGCTTGAAAGGTGGGCCAATGCAAACCTCATGACACTTAACAAGGCCAAGTGCAAGGTCCTGCATGTGAGTTGAGGAAATCCCAAGCACAAATACAAGCTGGGCAGAGAATGGATAGAGAGCAGCCCTGAGGAGAAGGAATTGGGCGTGTTGGTGGATGAGAAGCTGAACATGAGCTGGCAGTGTGCGCTTGCAGCCCAGAAAGCCAACCGTGTCCTGGGCTGCATCACAAGAAGCATTAGCAGTAGGTCGAGGGAGGTGATTCTCCCCCTTTATTTGCTCTTGCAAGACCCCGCCTGGAGTACTGAGTTCAGATGTGGGGCCCCCAACAAAAAAAAAGACTTGGACCAATTGGAGAGAGTCCACAGGAGAGCCACAAAATTGGTCAGAGGGCTGGAGCACCTTCCCTATGAGGACAGGTTGAGAGAGTTGGGGTTGTTCAGCCTGGAGAAGACAAGGCTCCGAGGAGACTTAATGGAGTACCTGAAGGGGGCTACAGGAGAGATGGGGAGGGACTCTTTATCAGGGAGTGTAGTAAGAGGACAAGGGGTAACGGGGATAAGCTGAAAGAGGGTAGATTTAGACTAGACATTAGGAAGAAATTTTTCACTGTGAGGGTGGTGAGGCACTGGAAGAGGTTGCTCAGAGAAGCTGTGGATGCCCCATCCCTGCAGGTGTTCAAGGCCAGGCTGGATGAGGCTTTGAGCAACCTGGGCTAGTAGAAAGTGTTGCTGCCCATGGCAGGGGGATTTGAACTACATGATCTTTAAGGTCCCTTCCAACCCAAACCATTCTATGATTCTATGATTCACTGATTCTACATTTACATTAAATTTACATGTACATACATGCATTTGCATG
>NW_010109938.1:0-1469 GCF_000699245.1 Pterocles gutturalis
CCACGCTGAGGGTCTGGCCCCGGCACAGGATGAGACCCTGCAGCTGGGGGGAATTAACCGGCTGCTCCCGCACTGCTTCCCTGCAGGATTCCTCCCCAGGGGCTCGGTCCGCAGCTTTGGCGCCATGGCAGGGCTTCCCAGCCCTCCTGCCCTGGCCAGCCCTGCTCCTCCTGTAACGATCATCATAATAATGTGGTGACTTCATTATCCAGTTACTGCACAGCTAAAGGGTCGTTTTAGTTTTCTCACACTAAATATTCGACAGAAGTTGCTAAGCAGTCAGATTTTGTGATTTTATTAAGGCTCTTGCACCGTGTCGTGGTTTCGTGAATCCCTGGCTCCTGGAGCCTGGTGACTTCTCGAGGATCTCTGCTTGCACCTGATGGCGAGGTGCTCAGACCCCTCTGGTTGCAGGGAAAGGCTTGAAAATGAAGCCAAAGACAGGCAGAAAGCAAAAGAAAAAGCCCTCGTCACTTACCAGGCTTAACATCCTCCCACTCACCAAGCCAGCCTCGAGACGGGGGAATGAGAAGAAGAAAACTCCGCACACCCCAGTGCTGCTGCCGGAACACAGTCCAGCAAGGTTGGCCATGCAGGGAGAAATGGCATCCAGCTCGGGAAATTCCCGGTGGGAATTCCATTCCTACTCTTCCCCGGGCAACCGGGGCTGCTGGGGATGGGGTGCTGGGCTGGCTGGATCTGGGGGTGCCCCCACCATGGCCGCTCTTCTCTTGACTTTTGCTGCTGTGCGCTGCCCAGGATACGTGCCGGTGCAGGGGCAGGTGCAGCGAGGAGCTGGCAAATGCATTTTCAGATTAAATGTGGCCTCCCTTGAGGGTCTTCTGAGCCATGGAGGGGTTTCCCCATCCCTCCTGCCCTGGCACCTTGCTGCAGGGCCATGTCCCCTCCAGGGGACACCCATGCAGCCCAAGAACATGCTGCCAATGCACATCTCTTCTTACTGAAGAGGAAAAAGTATGGGCATGAAAATAAGAACACGTTAAATCCAGCCTGGTCGGGAAGGTCAGACAGCTCTGCCCAGCGGCTTTGCTGGGGAGCGCCCCAGGGACTCGAGGACCAGCAGCCACCTCCGTAGCATCCCAGTGCCACCCCAGCGGGACAGCAGGTTGCAGATGGTTTCAAACAGAAATTTTTGCTCCTGGGCCAGCACAAATATTGGTGTTAGTGTGCCCTGGGGAGAGGGGGGACGGGCTGAGGAGAGCAGCTGCTGCGGACCCAGAGTGTCCATGGGAGAGGAATGCTGGAAAAATGCAAAATTAATGAGTGTTCAAAAAATCGGCCGGGCTGCGGCCCCACGGCACCGGGGGTGGCCGTGACCCCCGGAACGGGCACCAGGAGGGCAGAGCCGGTACCAGGGGTGGCCGTGACCCCTGGAATGGGCACTGGGACGGAAGAGCCGGCCCCAGGGGTGGCTGCGACCCCCGGAATGGGCACCAGGAGGGCAGAGC
>NW_010109939.1:0-324 GCF_000699245.1 Pterocles gutturalis
TCCCGGGGAGGCCGCATGCCCTCGGAGCTCTGGCCGCCTGGTGCCAGCCCCGCAGCCGTGGTCGTGCTGAGCAGCAGGGGCAGGGGTCCGTGCTTCCCCCAGACGTGAGCAGCTGGAAGTCTTTACGTGGCTTTAATGTTTTTTTCAGTTGATGTAAGTAATGTCTGATTGAATTTATTGCTGATTAGCGTTGAGCATCAGTTTACACAAGAAATTATGTTTCATTCAGTTCATTAGCATGACTAGTGTTTGGTTTATGAGCATATCACTAATGGTAATGACCAGAGTTGATTGATTTCTAATGTGAATATAATTACACAGTGT
>NW_010109939.1:350-15056 GCF_000699245.1 Pterocles gutturalis
TTCCACATTTTTAATTGTTGGGGTTTTAGGGAGTGTGTGTGGGGGTAAGGGGATGGAAAGGGAGAAACAAACTAACTTGCTTCTACACGAATGCTGCAAATGTAAAGATTAGTAACTCCAGCAGGAGACAGCGAGTTGGTCCAAAAAAAGAGGAAGTCAAATGCAGTTAACTCTGGGAATAGTTAATGGACACTCTACATTGCAAATCATGATTTCGCCTCTTCTACACCCCCAGGTACAGCTCGGAGCCCAATAAGTTCGCTTGGAAGAGGCCGTTCCCGAGGAACTAGCAGAGGCAGGGCTTCTTGCATGGCCAGGCAGCCAGCTCCCTCCAGCCCCACCAGCGGCTGCGTGGCGGCAGGCTCGGCCCGCTGCCGAGGGGAGAGCTGCCCCTTCCTCTGGGGTCAGAGCAGCTCGCTCAGATGCAGGATCTTGGACAGCAGCAGCAGCAGTGCCGCCCGTGGCAGGGAGTGCCTTTCCTGCCCCGCTGCCCTGATGCTTTCTGGGAGACGGAGACCTACAAGTGGTGCAGAGCCCTGGCTGGAGAAGGGTGAAGGTCTGCAACGGGTAAGGGGAGTGGAGCGGGATTGCATGGGCCAGCCACCAGGTGGGATTTTAGAGGTGGGCAGGGAGGAGGATGTACTGTGAGGACTGGGGGAGAGCAAATTGGAAGCAGCTTGTGTACCTCAGCTGTGCCTCGTCTGATCTCTGTGTCCCTGAGGGTGACCTATGGGACTGTTGTTTCCACTTAAATGGAAGGCTGGTCTGGGAGGGGGGTGATCAGAGTATTTTGCTGGAGGCACCTCCAGTGGCATGTGTGGGGGAGAGGGGGAGGGCTCAGGTTCTGTGGGAACCACTACAGTACAGAAACCCTGGGGAGAGGGGGTTCGCAGAAGTGCTTTTTTTGTCCCCTCTCTGGAGGGGTCAGTGGGGGAAGCATGGAATACACTGTACCAGCTGAGAGTTGCCAAAAGGCCTCTCCTGTTGCGTGCCCAGAAAGAAAAGAGGCCTTGTGTTTTTGTGAAGTGTGCTGTGTGCCTTGCTGTGGGACAAGAGGGCTCAAGCAAGGATAGCAGTAATCAGTCCCTGTGTTTGGGGCATTGCTTTTCTCTGTGCTTTTGACACTCTGGAAGGCCACCATGAATTTGAGGCTGTGTTGCCTGCACTGGAGATTCTTGAATTATGTGCATTTCCTTCATCTTCCACTAGCACCTCCTGGCTTCCTAGGGTCCAGGGCAATGGGGTGCCTCAGCTCAAGTGGTCCTGGGTTCGTAGCAGTGTTGATCCCAATGTAAACAGCTATGCCCATGTGGGTGCAGAGCTTTGTCCCTCTTCCCCATGGCAACTTTGAGCCTTCTGTTGGACAAGTGAGGAAGATGATGCCATTTGCCCTCCTGCAGCTCTATACCTGTGTTGGTGGGTAGATGTGCTAATGAGCTATTTAACATTTCACAAGTTGTATTTAGTTTCTTGCAATATGAGATTCCTAAAATGAAACAGTTGCTGTTCTCAAGTTAGGATACATCTGGGATGCTGAAAGCCCTGTTTGGGGAATTTTCCTTCAGGAGGGAGTTGTGGAGCTGTTGGAGAATGTTCCTAGCATTGCACGGGAATCCAGACTTGCAAAAAGATTCCCAAGGATCTCCTGCCTCTTGTGCCTAGATCACTAATAAAGATGCATTCAGTGTTATGAGTCTTCCTTGCAGAATGCTGCTCCTAGCACTCTTGTTATTAGTGACCCCATAATTTTTATTCTGCTGTAGTGTAGTAAGTCATACATATTTTGATCTTATCTGCATACCTTCTCTTGTGTGCCTCCCTGCTGTATTTTGGAGAGTAATTCTAGTTGGGGGAGACTGAAACTTCGGTTATATTTCCAATCAGATATGCTGAAAATTTCTTGCCAGAAGTATCCAGCAGTAGTGCTATTTTTGTTTTTTTTTTGTCTATGCAACACTCATTGAAGGACTAGAAGATCACAGGAGGACTCCTGCCTTGTTTGCAATTAATAGTCATCCAATTTACAGTGTAAATTTTTGTTTCATTGTTGCACTTCGTGCCAATAAATTTTAATGTGCTTTTGATATTTTGGGCTTCAGGGTCATTCAAGTCAGGGCCATCCTCCTTGAGCTACTTCTATACTGACAGTGTTTCCCAATTTTGTCAGTAGTAAATATCCCTTTTTAAAAGATAAATATTGTCATGAAAATGAACATAGTCCTGAACCTTCTCTGTTAATAAAACCCCATGCTACTAATTGCATTGTAGTTATTTTCGGTGTTGCTGTCACCAAAGCAGTTCTATATTTCTGTTTCTGTTATCAAATGAAAATGCTGAGTCTAAAAAAAAAAAAACCAAACCAAAAAACCTGAACATGTCACATTGCACACTCTAACAGTTCTTTCCTTCAAAATTTCATGTAAAACACTGCAGGGTAATGGTCAGACTGCCTGATCTGCTGACCTGATAAATACCATTTCCATTGAGAGAAGGGAGAAGCATTTTGTTCTTTCCCATGCATGTGGTACTATTCCTGATTTCATAATTGTTAAAATCTGGTCTACAGGACTTGAAACTTTAGGGGTCATTTCTCCTTCCTGGTGTGATTCTTCCCTAATTCTTGGGCATATGTTGAGTCATGTTTCAAAATTATTGATTGGCACAGATCCATATCTCCCTTCTGTATGTTTTTATCATTTCTTTACCTGGTTTTGTGTTTCCCAGCTGCCAAGATAGCTGAATTTACCTATGATTCTGTTGGTTGAGGTGTGGGGAAAGAGAAGCTTCTGCTGTCTCTCTTTTTAATCTGGTTTTATTGTTCCTTTGTTGTCTCCTTTCTAAGTGATTAATCTCACTATTTTAGTCTTTGAAGAGCCTTTCTGAAGGCTTGATTGTTCTTACAACCCAGAGGATTCACAGAATCACAGAATCACAGAATGTTAGAGATTGGAAGGGACCTCGAAAGATCATCTAGTCCAATCCCCCTGCCGGAGCAGGACACCTAGATCAGATCACACAGGAACGCATCCAGGCGGGCTTTGAATGTCTCCAGAGAAGGAGACTCCACACCCTCTCTGGGCAGCCTGTTCCAGTGCTCTGTCACCCTCACTGTAAAGAAGTTTTTCCTCATACTCAAGCGGAACCTCCTATGTTCCAGCTTGAACCCATTGCCCCTTGTCCTATCACTAGATGTCACAGAGAAGAGCCTGGCTCCATCCTCCTGACACTCACCCTTCACGTATTTATAAACATTAATTAGGTCACCCCTCAGTCTCCTCTTTTCCAGGCTAAAGAGACCCAGCTCCCTCAGCCTTTCCTCATAAGGGAGATGCTCCATTCCCTTCATCATCTTTGTGCAGCCTCTAGTTTTGAAACACCTCTTTTAAAATGGCAAGACCAGTTCTATCCAGAATAGTAGGATGAGGCTCAGGAGTTACTACATACATAACAGAAATACTAATTCGGGTAGCCATGCAGTTTGTTGTGTGATCAGCCTCTTGCAGTGATGTATTGAGCAGAGATCTTCCCTGAGTTTCCTGTGATATTCCCAGGTCCCTATTGTAGCTTGATTAAGCTAACTGAGAGCCCTGCTAGTCATTCACCACCCCTAATATACATAAATTTACCAGCTTTGCGTTTAGCTTATCGTGTATGTGAAAAATTGCACAGCTCTGACCCAATTGAGAATTAAATTATTTTCCCAGACTGAGCTGAGACATTGGTGAGTCTTGAAGCACTGGCTTAACATCACATTTTGACCTGGGAAAGTCATATTTATTTTCCTGATATACGTAGTAGAAAGACTTCATTGACTAGAATGGGCTTTGGAATAGATATGTTAAGAGAAGAATCAGCTGCTTTCTATAATGGGAAGAGAAGGCTCTTTCATTATTAAAGTAGAGGTGCCAGGGCTCAGTTTTCAAGATATGACTTTAAATTCCAGTGGGTCATTAAATGAGATTTTTCTGCTGATGTACATTTACATAGCTGTGTCGCAGTGCATATTCTTGCAACTTATTTTGCCCATGGGATCTTATGGCAGAAGCCAGGAAACAGTGTTGTTACAGAAATACGTCCCAGTCCTATTAGCTCTGTTGCTGCATACAGCAGATACACCTGCACGAGACAAGGATTATTTGGATAACTAAACTTTGTAAGAAGCACATCCATATTTCTTCTTCTCCTGTTTAATTTTCATTTGTCCTCTGGCCTTACATAACTGAAGTCTTTTGTCCGTGTTTCAAGATCATGTGAAACTTCCGGATAACTGGGGGCATTCAGTAACTTCTGTGTTAAACACATGGTAGAAGGATGCAGTTGTCCGAAAATGAAGATGTCTAGGGTAGTTTTTTGAAAATATCTGGAATGTCACAGGGTCAAAGCTGTTCAGTGTTATCAGACAATGGTCATGCTGAATTCCATCAGTGTAGGGCTTTGGGTGCATAACCTGTTCTAGTCCTGTGGCAAACTTTTCCTACTTAAAATATTTACAATATTTTATTAAAGATGCAGAAGAAGAAGAAAAACAGTTAAAACAGTTAAAAACATTTAAACTTATCAAGTAAGATATTCGTTTGAATAACAGGTGTGATTATTTTCTCTTGAAATGGTAGATGGTTTTGTAAACAAACATCTCCCCGGTGTCTACCAGTCTTTATAGGTGGTACTGGAGACTTGAATACTTGTCCTGTGTGGGAAAGGAAATAGTTGAATTGGTCTGGAGCTGTTTTAAGACAAAACAAGTGAAGTGCGTACAGAAATGTGGAGAACACAATATCAGGGACAGAAATGCAATTTTTGTTTCTGACTCATTTTTGTGTCTTTCCGTGGCTGAGATGCTCATAGGATAAGGTGGTATTGGCTCCTGTGAAACCAGGCAAACTGATGCTGGGGTTCTCTGGGCCAACTAGTCAATACCCGCAGGTTTGATCGTGACTGCTTTATGCTAATAACAGTGGTAATGCAGCCAAATCTCTTTGGTTATGCTTCAGCAGCTGGGAGGATAAATGAGTCCTGTATAACCACAGATCAACTGCAGAATGATAATTTTATTTTAATGTTTAAGCATCTTTTTAATGTTCCCCTTATTGTAATGTGTTTCGAGCAAGGCTGGAGGATGTTGCAAATAACAACGTTGGGGTGTTGTTTCTAAGTTGATATAATTAGGAGCTGGTCTGATTAGTGCTATTAATGTCAGCATGTTCCAAAGAAGGGAGGGCTCTTTGTTCAGGCTGGCTTCACATGTATTCTCTTAATTTGAAGTTGTGTGAGTATGTCTTATATTTTCTGAATATATCTGTCACATCCTACCTTAATGCTGACAACATATCATACCACACTGTGTTTCTGTCTTACTGTGTCTACTCTGGTGTCTAATGAATACTTCTGCACAAAGGCTGTTGTACATAGTGCAGGTGAGTGAGTTCCTGTCTGACTCAGATGCTTTTCACTCAGCCCTTTACCTGTGCAGTTTATGGAAATTTCCCTCTTATTACCCTGTGGCCAGGGTGCAGCTAACCCTGTATCTATTCTTCGGATTAGAGGAAGAATGCAAGACACTTCTTTCTGCATCTGTGCAGCAGAAAAGTATTTTTGCAAACTTGAAGCAAAGGGACTGTTACACAAGTAGGAACTAACCACTTCAGAGCAAGCAAGGTGATTTCTGGCCACACATGACCGTTTGTAGGAGAGTTTTACACCCTTTGCTGCGGCAGTGTACATCTTTGCCTGCAACATCAGTAATGTGCTGTAGAAGCACAGTCCTTTATATCTTGAGACATTTTCTGTACAGTCTTTCTGATACAGTTGCTCATCTGCTGAGTTTTGCTCTGCAAGTTGTGCAGCTTTTCAGTTCTAACTGGCTTAGTCATCTTTCTTCCCATAAAGCCCAATGCTTTAGCCGTGCCAATCCAGAGGAGGCCGTCTCTGCTGTGTTAACTCGGTTTGTGCCTGCCTCTTTGTATACCTACTTCCTGTCATCTCTGAGATTAACTTAAAATAATTCTTTCCTTTAGTAGCCCTTTCCAGTTTTCTCCACTACCTTTGTAGGTTGTTCATGCTGTGCTTTTCCTTTCCGAACTTAATTTTTTTTCTTGTTTAGAAGAACCCTGTTGATACACAGTATTAGGATCTCTGCTGGAAACCAGTAATATTTTAATTCTGCCTGAAGTATTGGCTACCCACGTCTCTCATTGGCTCCTCAGGAAATGATGGAGATAGATACCGATATATCCAGTTCGTCTGTTGAGAAGCCTACAGTTTTGCAAAACACTTAAGAATGTGCTTGATGTGAAAAATACGTTCCTCCAGCTGAAAGCAACAAGGTGCTTCATGTTCTTAAAGCACTTAAGCATAAGCTTACCAGCCATGTATGCCTTCAGGCTAAATAATAGGAGAGGGTTGTTTTATATTTAAACCAGCAGATAAAAAGTGTCCTTTTAAAAATTGGAACATCCTTGTAGAAGGAATCACAGGCAGCGGTCAGGTCCTTTTAATGTGGATCTTGACAAGAGAGCAGATGTTGTGTTTGTAAAGAAAAGAAGACAGATGTGGAGGTTTGTTCTGTGTTTGCATTTAAGCCAGAGTTAGCAAGTTTGTTTCTTTGACTAATAAGATACTTTATTAAGCATTACTTTGTTGACCTCGGTTGGCATGCTGCTGTATTGTGAAGTGCAGTAACAAAAATGCTGAAAAAAGGTTGCTCTGGATTGTAAACTTACGCAACAGTTGAAGTTTGGTTTTTGTGTCTGTTTTATCAAGGGGGTAGATTGTACTTGTTTCTTTGGCTGGCATGGTTTACTTTATTATCCACGCAGGATAGGATAATGAGTCTTCCCCCTCCTGGTTATGCATGGCGTAAGGGCCCAGAATAATTACCCTGTTGGTAGCTCCTTAAATAAGCATCTGTCCAGGTTCATGACTGAGCATGAAGTTTCTCACGGTTCAGAGTTTAATGTTACAAGGGAATAAAATACTTTTCACTAAATGATAGTGAAAACACAGTAGGAGGTATTTTGTTCAGAGAATACAAGCTATTGTCCTACCTTTGTCCAGAAAGCAACATACATCAAACAGAAGATGTCTTCCTTACATTCTAGCTAAATCAATGTTATTTCTTCCAGAATACTGCTGCTTCCATTCCTAGAGATAAAAAAACATAGCTCACTGTCAGTAGATAATTCCTCCTCTTGGGCTTTCTGTCCTTGACCAGTAGAAGTTTTTATTTTTCTTAGACAAGGAAGACTTTCTTTATCCCCGGAAGATTAAATTGCCTTGCTGGAAAATCTGGTGCACTGAAGAAATGGAGGCAAAAGAGCAGATAGGGAAGAAAGAGAAAATAAAATAATCTCAGGGTGTCTTTATAGTCGCCTATTGTTAGGATGTCAATTACCATCATATATCACCTATGCTGCAAACTTGTCATACCTTGGAGTATTTCTTATTTTTTTCTCCAATTAGTAGAAAAATATATCAGTTAGCCATAGGAAGTCTTTTTTTTATTGCTGGTCTCATCTTTAACGTATAACCATGATACTCAAAGGGATTTACTTTTTAATGTCCAGTCCAGCAGGATGAATATTAAAATATCATAGTTTTTTTTTTTTAATTCAGTTGTGCATTCCATGGGGATAATTGCAGAAAATTGTGCCCTTTTCAACTTCTTTAGTTGGCACTGCTCTGTTGTAAATGCTGTTGCCTCACGGTACAGAATGGCTAAGAGTGGTGTATTAAGCGGTGTATTCTGTAGGTTCTCATTTAACACTAACACTCCTTTTGATGAGTGCAGAGTGCATTCAGTTACTGTAAACATGAGTTTTCCAAAATGGTGTGTAGGAGTAGAAAGAAGGTTAATGAATGGAGGAAAAAAACATTACTTCTCTAATTGACAAAAAGGTCTGCAGGGAGTCAGCCAGGCTGCACACAGGTGAGGCAAACAGGCTGTGATCCGTGATCCTGGACGGTGGTTAGTTATTGATGGCTGTATTAGGCATTCTGATTACTGAGACACTGCCGCAGTGTCCTTAGCTCTTAGCAGTGTTTTTTTGCCTCCACAGCAATCAGACTTTCAGAGTACCAGGAGAGAAGGGAAGCACTTATTCACAAAATATGTCCACTTGTAAGCTTTAGGTGTGGATCTTCCCTTTTCTCGGTGATGTGGGAACAAGAACTGACTTGGAGCCCAGGCATTCATCCCACCCTTGGAAGGACAGTGCAGGTCCATCACTACACCCTGGTAGTGCTTGTGTGACCTGAGAGCAGCTTCTGTCCCTGGGGTCATTGCTTTCAAGCTTCAGCATTGACTGTGGCCAGAGAAAGTTTGTCAGAAGGGCTCCCAGCTCTCATTGGGAACAGAAGACAGAGAGTGGATAATGAATAGAGTTAAAAGGTGAGAGGTGGCTTCTAGTTCAGCTCTCCCTTGGTCAAGTTCTCCTTCCTTGATCTACCTACTTCTGAGGTAGAGTCAGTCCTCTATTTCCTTTCAATTAGAGGTTCAGCCTAGTTTTCTGTCCCTTCCAGCTTGAGGAGTTTAATCCTCTCTCAATTCTGTTTCACTTGTATTTCTTCTTTTCTTTCATGACTCAGGACATTTTTCCTCTCTTCCTTCATGCTATGTCATTTCTTCTGGCTGGAACAATGTCCTTTTCTGAAAGGAAACATCAGTCCAGCAGGAGGATTAAAGGAGGCTTTTAAATAAATTCATAGGGAGTCTCGACCCCTTGCAAAAACTGGAAGAAAATGACAGTGAGTTTCAATTATAGGGAGCTTTATTTCTGTACAGTATAATGTAATTCATAATGTTATCAATATCTATAAAAGCATAAAGAAAAGACAGCAGTAGGAGTTACAAAAAACATAATAAAATCAAAAGCCTTATAAAAGGTATAAAATTAAACTTCAAAGTACTATAGAAAAGGAGGAAGGGCCAGGGCCAGAATCACAAATTGCAGGCTATTCTGGAAAAAAACAGCTTTGGAAAGATATAAAAGTGAAGCCAAAAGATGGAGGAAGCCCCCAAAACCTGCAAAAGAGGAGGCCATCTAAGCCAATTCTAGCTGAATTGGTTAGGAACTGAAGACCGTGGGAATGTTAAGCAATTTTGGTTTATAATCATGAACTTTCCTCTGGGTGAAGGGGATCAGAGAAGCACTGTCAATTTGACTGTGTTACTGAGAAAGTGTTTAAAAAATGAACCTCTCAGCTTTCTCTTCAAACTTCCTCTTTAAATAACACAAAACCCACAAAATATAAATCTCAAAAATGGTCAGTCAAAACAACAAGTTCTCCTTTAAACTTACGATGTTAGAGGTTAGATCACAAATTCTCTTCCCCTATAATGAATGTGATTAAAACCATAGGGATTCCTTTGCATACCACCTTGGAAAGCAAATGGAGAACTTAATAAGGTGTTGCATGCTCCACTCCTAAGTTAACACCACATTTCACACCAGCTGCAGCTGCTGTTAGCAGGGTAAAGATCTGGATAACGTCTGTCCATTTTCCCTCAAAGGGAACTGTTTCTGCCTCCAGTGCGGACCTACAACTTGTGGCATGGGCACAGTGCCTTGAAGGCTTACGACCTTTTGTTTGAAATAAAAGGAGAACTGAATGAGATTTGTATGAGAGAACATCAATAAGATAATGACAAGTTGCTGTGTTTAGTTTCTTTTTCAAGGCATGGTTACCATTATTTTGACCTAAAGACTATTTTCAGGTTACTGGAATCTGCCTGACTTTAAGTTGCTTTGTGAGTGTATTTTATTGAGGCAAATGATTTGCATCAGTTCTCATGTGTAGGACTCTGCTTCATTGCATAATACAGCTGTTACCTTAAACGGTTTGCCTAGGGCCTGTGCAGCATTATGGATCGTTACATTTGAAATAAGGAGTGCTTCTTCCAGTTACGTGACTACACAAGTGATGAAATGGGTGAATATTTCCTTAGAACTTGTAAGAGAAAGGTTGCTGTTTCTCTCTTCCCAATTAATGAAATTGTTCTGACTGCAGCACAGACTCAGTTTGGGAAGTGACGAAGAAACCTCGGACAAAACAATGGATTTTAAATTTTATTAGTATCTTGGGTTGCTCCTGAGCCAGGGCTGTTACTTCTATTTGGACCTAACAATGCCTGCTTTTTTATTTTGCTAATAAAATGTTAGACACCTAAGACTAATGCATGTTACTAATATTAGGGTATTCAAGACATTTTCCTTGTCAAATAAGAAAATTCTTGTTTTGGCTTTTCAAAACTCAGGTGTTTAATTTTGCTGTTGTGTTTTCACAATGCTATCTTAGTAAGCTGATTCATTTGTGTTTGAGTTACTTCTAAATGTTCTTGTGTGGAAACAGGGAAATTTGAGATAAGATATCTATACCAGGATAGAACATAACTTTTGTAAAGAACAAAATCTGTGGCCATTCCCTGACAGGTGCTGGTATGTGTCAGGTCTGTGTTTTCAACCCCACAGACCCCTGATGTAGTTCTCTTGCGTGGCACCACCTGCTAATAGGAAATGCTCTTGCAGAATTCTGCTAAACATAATAAGGTGCACACTGTATATGAATAAAAACAGCTCAGCTTTATTACGTGGCTTGCGTGCCTGGTAATGAATAGAAGGAAGGCGCCCTCCTTCACACACAGCAAAATTTAATATAGTCTCTTCCTGGAGTTGCACCAGTGGGACTGAAAGTTTATCTCGGCAATAAAAATCTAAATTTAAACTCAAAATGTCTTACTGGGGCAAGATTACCCAGAGGCTGTGTTCTGTTCAAACTTTGTTTAGGTCGTAACTGCTTATGTAAAGTTAGTTTATACCAGCTAGTTGGGTTTAGTGGTTTTGAGCAGTACCTCTATTACTAGGAGATACATAGCAAGTGGAAGGGATGCATCTGAAAGTTCAGCTCTGCTTTACTGTTGCATTTAATTCAGCATCTTATTGCTTAGTGCACAGCTATGTGAAGAAGTCTGTAGCTCTTAACCTTCATTGTGCAGACATCTTTATTGTAATTCCTCCCCGTAGTTAGACATCTGAGATATTTGGGATTTAAGGTAAATACAAAAGGAAGAGGCGAAGAAGGTACCAGGTGAAGGCTGGCTATAGGAGGTAAACTGTTAACTATGAACACAGATTGGAAAGGCTGAATGTAGATATAAAGTAACCAGATGATAGCCAGTGGGCTCTGGATTCAGAGTTTCACTGATCCACTGGCGGCTTGTTCTCTTTGGTTGTAGTTTTAGAGGTAGGGATGGGGAGAGGAGAAACTCAAGTGCTATTTCTGCAACATGAATATGGGTAAGATAGGATAAGGGAATCAGTTGGAGGCTTTCCTGAGGTCACATAAGTGATCTGGTGGCAGGAACATCTGTGAAGGGCTGTATGAGACTGAGAGTTGCCACAGCCAATATTCCAAGACCCTTATTAGCTCTCTTTCTTCTGGAAACAAAGTGGATATTGGATATAGCCACATAAAGGAGAAGTGTGGGAGCAGGGTGATTTTGGTGAGAAAGCTTGAGGGGAAGCAGTATCCTCGCCTAGTGCCATTTTCTAGCCATTTTCCGTCTCTGCATCCTGCTTCCATACATAGGAATACAACCATGCTTCCCCAGAGGAGGCAGGGAGGAAGTGAAGGAGAGCAGTGTTCGACAGAGTTGAGTTTAATGCCACAAATGCTTTCTCCATTGTGGCTTGCAAAGTCCATCAGCCTGACATAGAATTTCAAGGTTTCTTGGAGCAGATATCAATGTGAGCAGCCATGGGATGTGAAAAGTGCTGGCTCTTCAACTTCTCTGAGAGAAATTGCAGATTTCTAAGCATTTAAAATACAGTTTCTGGGTGCTCTTTGGGTCATAATTAAAGTTGCCAGCAAATATTTATTTACTCTCAGTTTGTTCCTTCTTTGAAATAGTTGTGCTATGGGAAGCATCCCTAGTATCTTTAAGCTATTTGATAGGATGGCAAAGATAAGGAATTACAGTGAATCAGACTAAATTACATACAAATACCTCTTGTAATTCAGGAAAGGTAAAAAAAAAAAAATTCAGTATGTTAGAAGACTGATGTAATCTCCAAAACTGACAATCTCTAAAACTATGGATAAGTACACAAAGAAAATAAATTATTGTTTTATATAAATGTTGAGATATATTTGTGGATCACCTTTCATAAGTCTCCTGATAAGTGTTCCAACTTTTTTTGTCTCTTCTGCATCTTAACTTCCAGTCCCCCTTTTCCATCAGCTGCTGTTTTATGTACCATTTGTCAATTTTACCTGCCCTCCCAGATCTACTTAGATTTCCTTTCATGTTTTAATATCTACTTCACCATGACTACTGCATCCTTCTAATTTCCTACACTTTTTGCATTCACTGGCACTCAGCCATTAGCATTACCAATTTGTTTTCAGTCCCATAATAGTGTTTTAATACATTTATAGGGTCTAGTCCTTTGTTTATGCACTGAAATTCCCACTGGTCAGATTTATTTGGTGGGCAGACATCTAGGATTTCCTCTGGTGTCTGTTGTTGTCCAGGCTTCCAACTAACAGAGCTGCAGCTGACTCAGCTTTCCTGAAAACTGAAATTGCCACATACTTTCTTCTTTTCTTTGACTATCCTGCTTCACTCATACTACATTCAAAGTTTTCTTATTGCTTTTATTACTGTATTTTTATAAGATTGTCTTCACCAAGACAGCTTTCCAGCCATGAGCAAATGTTAACTATTCCTAAGATGCATGCATGCGTGTTTCAACAGTACTTACCACCATGATCTTAAAAGATGGATATTTATTACTCAGTAGAACTTTTAACAGTGGATATGCTCGAGCCTTCTGAACAATGTTTTGCTGGACTGGATTGCGTTAAGATTGGACAAACATCTAGATGTTTCTCATCTTTCAAAAATTTATTTAGGTATTTATGAGAAAATGATTTTTGTTTTTCTTAGTGTCTCTTACATGTGTTATTTTTGCTCCAACCCTAATAGTCTGGGAGCTATAGAAAGTACAGATTTCGAAAGCAAATGAAACATCAGTTACAGCCTTACTAGCTTCTCCGGGACGTAGCTGTCTCCTCAAACTCACTGAAGACATTGTGTCAGGGAACAAAAACTGTATTTGTTCTTTGAGGCACTTTGTTATTTGGCTTCCTTGAAACAGCCAGTTAAGGAACCGGTTGTTTCTGATGGCAATAGCAGTTGCTGCAATCCAAATGAAGTATCTGACTGTGGTTTTCAGATATGTGACATAAATTATAGCATGGATGACTTTTCTGCTATGTGTTAAACTACTTCACTCATTTGCTTCTCAGAGGCACCTAAACAATTCTATACTGATAATTTGAAGCTGTTGGTATCATAATCAAGTACTCATCTATTCTTGCTTGCAGCTACTTTGTGGATTTCTTCATAATTGTTGTGTAGTCTTTATATTGCACGTTCTCCATAATCTCGCTGATTTATTTTTACTCACAGGGCCAACAGTTGCAGCTCCTTATCTTTTTAGATTTACTACACAAGAGCAAACACAAGCAAGAGAATTGTACAAATGCAACTGTGTGCATAAGAATGCCTTGTGAGATTTGCAAAGGCCTGGTTAAATGTCCTACGAGCCACATGCACATTTTTACAAAGATTTCATAACACCTGTTGATTTTATGTAAACGTGGTGCAATGTATGGTGCTACAAACGTGGTGCTCAGGCAATGTAGAGAGAAGTTGAAGTTAGTTACTGTTTGCGATTAAAAATTGCAGAGCTACTAGAAAAAGAAAAATAATCAGCTTTAGTATCTTTTCCTTTCTCTTAAATAATATTATAGTGATTAAATTTTAATATGCAAGTTCTTTGTAGGTCATTAGTGATATAACTGCATATATGTGCCTGCATCAGAAAACAATTCAGTCCATAATCTCGTAATGTTGAATTCTACCTGGCAGTTTTATTAGAACTTAATTTCTTTTTCTTCTAATGCTGCTACCCTGAGAGTTATGAGACAGGCATCAGCTGACAGCACCGGGGGAAGGATAGATATTGGCAATGGCATAAAAGCAGAAGGGGAGGAAAAAGAATAGCTATTGTAGCATTTATCAGTATTCTACTAATAGTCTGCTCAGACACAACTGTGGAAAAAAATAGGCATTCATACTGCAATTTCTTTCAAAGGTTGAAGCTATTCATCTGCATGGTTACAAGACAAAAGTCTAAACCTTCTGGATAGTATAGTATATATTGTTATAATAATAAGAAACACCTTAAAAACTATTGCCCTGGGTGTAAATATTCCACCCTGTTCCCTTTGGAGGGAATGCAGATACGGGCAGCCATCCTTCCTAGAGTGCTTTTTAAAATAGTGTCTTTACATGTGAAAACAAAACTGGCTGTAGCCAAATATTCCAAGCAGGTAACAGAGGCTTTTAGTTTAGGGCTTGATTGACCACCCATTGAAGTGTACAGAAAGGCTCTTGTTGTTTTCCTTGGCTTTTTTATTATTGCAGCAAAGGAGCATGTGTGAAACCAGGTAGAGATGTGCTCCACAAGAGCTCATTCTTTTTTTACTGTAGAAAAGAGTTTGAGCAACAGAGTGGGAAAGGTGTCCAGAGACAGCAGTGAAGTCTGTGAGTTCAGAAACCCACCAGACATACTGGTGTGTGAATGTATGCAATATCCATGGAGACCTTTAGAATTCTGATTCTAGGTGGCAGCTGTGCTGTTA
>NW_010109939.1:15072-34575 GCF_000699245.1 Pterocles gutturalis
TAGTGAACATACATTTTTTAGGCTGAAATAGAAATCCTTGTTTACAAAATGGATTCACTCAGGATTTTTAGGGGAGGACAGTTTAGATCCTGGGCTGGATTCAGACTGCCTGACTCGGGTATCAGAGATTCCTGGATTAGAAGTTTGGGAGCACTCTCCTACAGACACCATCTGACTTGACCTCTGCAGGTGTCTCGCTCTTTTTCCTGGATATTACAGTGTTTCTAGGGCAACCACTTTCCTAAATTAGGGACCTCACCAAAGTGCCATCCGTTAGGGGAATGACATTGGGCTTTGCTGCATAGAGAGTTACACCAGCAGACTTCTGAACCCCAAGTCAGGGAGGGATAAAAGAAAAAAACAAAACACAAAAAACCCGAGTCAGGCACTTGCTGACTTGACATTAGCAGACCTGTCACCTATTGCTACTTTTCTATTGGAGGCATTGCACTTACAAACTTAAAGTCAACATTTTATTTCAAGTTGATATGCTTCAGATTTTGTCCAAGGTCTTATTTAAAAGAGCTCATTTTCTCCTTTGGTACAATGTGATCGTTAAGCAGAGAGAAGGAATTTCAGTGAACAGTACAGGTTGTCAAAGATGGCATTTCAGTATGTCCAAAAATACTCCTCAAAATGGGTTATAGTTACCCAATGTTTTCCTCAAGAAGAACGAGGAATTAAAAAATTAAATGCTTTTCATGTACTCTGATTTTTGTGTTAGTGAAGTCAGTCAGTGTGGCTTGTTTCAGGTTTTTGGATGTGTAGAGAGGATTAAAAATGTAAAACCACCAACATTTTGAATTGTAAAAATGACCTATTTTAAATTCTGGTTGAGAAAATGAGCTAGAATAGTTTGCTTGTATAGAAAAGCTATAATGTCTTACAAATATTTAGACTAATGAATTTGTTCTTTTGAGAAATCCTGTATTCTGAAATTAAACTACCTTTTAATTTTCAGTTGGAATATTTTATTGTTATAACTGTAGTACAGGGACAGTTAACTGGGATCCTTGATAAAACCTGTTTAGTCAAAAGATTAGAACATTGAAGTGGGTTCAGATTACATTAGAAAGCACTTGTCATGTTCAAGATTATTGTCAGAGAGAGAAAGATGAAAAAATACTACTCTATCAGTATTCCCAGTTGTAAGCTTTAGGTATTCTATGTATTTTATATCGTTCATTCTTCTATAGTCAGTCATGTATGTTTAGATTTATGCAAGCTGAATGAGAACATTTGAAGAAAATACTGCTTTCAGATGGAGTGGTTTTCCACACATAAAGTTAAGGGTGAAAATTGCATTGCATTTTTAAGCACAAAAAGTATTTGGTAACTCTAATAATTACACTAATGTCTTCTAGATTTTGCTGTTCTCACTGGCCAGCCCTTGAAGGGAAATATTTTGTGTGCACGTTTCTGTTGTCTGCCTTGTGTCAGAAAACGCATGTAAAATGCTACTGAGTCTGACACCTGCTTTGTCTCCAGTGTTTTCCTTGTGTAAATGACTACCCAGCTGCCTGGAAATAGGAAAAAGTGTCTCCTGTTTCAAACAAAGCTTCCAGCTTTATGGAGGTTATTCTCAGCTGAAGTCAATGGAAGGGAATATAACTGGGCTTGTTTTATGTGCGCTGAAAGGGCATGAGAGAGTCTGAGAGATGAACTTATCTCTCCTTTTTTGGTGAAAGTTTCTGGCAAGTAAAATGCATAGATGAAATAAAATTAACCCCACTGCCCCCCGATCCATGTATGTGGGACCTCGCCATACACTGTTTTCATCCAGTTTTACAGACAGCATTGAAGTTTCCACTGTTTCAAAGTCCTAAGACCAAGCTTTTGTCTCTTTGATAGCTGAAGTAAAAAGAGTCACTGTTCTAATTATCATAGAATCACAGAATGGTTGGGGTTGGAAGGGACCTTCAAGTTCATCTAGTTCCAGCCCCCCTGCCATGGGCAGGAACACCCTCCATTAGATCAGGTTGCTCAAAGCCTCGGCCAGCCTGGCCTTGAAATGCCTCATCAAACCTGGCCTTCATTACGAATGAAGAATTTAAAATTCAACATTAAGAAGGTAAAATAGAAACCCAGTTACAAGAGAGTAAGCTTTGTTGAATGCACTTTGGTATTGCAACATTTTAGAAAAATCCCTCACTAAAGACTTTTTTAACACAGAGCGTAAGAAGATAATTTCCTTTTTTGACATACTTTACTTTTGCACAGTTACTGGGCTGTTGACAGATACAACAAGACGTGTGCTACACTTACATGCTATTAGTGCAGTAGGCTTTGAAAAATGTCTTGTGCATTGGCATATCTGACAGTTTAGGGTATTAGTTAACAGTAAGACTGTAAATAGAGTGAATTTCAGCTACAACTGCTGACTTGATCGTTCAGTCAACATCTGCAGTACAGAGCTGAACTATATGCGACAAATAATGCCTTTTCATGCTATAGAGATGGAGGTTGGCATTATACAGTGTGTATGGTTCAGTCTGAGAGCGATGGTAATTGCAATATATTGAAGTTTTTGCATTGTAATAAAAATAGAGACCATTAGTGGATACCATTTATGTCATTAGTATTTAGTGGCTGTGTGTTGCAGCTTTTTTAGTGCTCATAAAACTGTCTCTGCTTGCAGATATGTGACAGCACTGATATAAATTTAAATGTTTAGAAATCCATAAGACATAAAATATAGATAGTAAATGGGGTATAACGTTATAGATAGAACTTTAATAATTTGACACACAAATGTTTATATATTTGCATGGCTAGTGCAGAGATTAGCGTAATGGTGATCATGTTTGTACTATGGAAGAACTTGATTAAACAGAGAATGACAAATAAGGGAAAACTGAAACACATTGTGCAAAAGCAGCAGAGAATTCTTTTAGGTCCCCAAGAGGAAGATGTGACGTTGGAAGGTACAACCTCTATAGACATCTGGTGGGATATTGATTTTTCTTTTATAGACTTTTTACTAGTTACAGCACCTGTTCTACTAACTAGTATTACAGTTGTTTTTAAGAAGTGATTATGTTAATTAACCAATAAAAAAGAAAATAAAGTTGTTAGGGAACCCTAAGATAGAGATTGACTGGCACTTCTGTAACAGCGGTGGAGCCAGCCGGCATAGGGAAGGTCATGCATTGTCTAGACCAAGCCAGCACCACATTGTGAGGAATTTGGAGTCTGATGTGGGGGCAGTGAAGGAGTTGGCTGAGGAAAGATGACTTTGGAGGATGGGGTGGGAAGGAGTCCAGGAATATAGCGCAGGAGGATTTCCCTAAATACCTAGTGTTATACATGAGCCAAGCATGAAAGCCACATTTTTTTGGGCTTCCCAGTGTAAGGTTTTTTGTTTAAGAAATTCAAGAAATTTGAAGCCTTTTGTATTTCTATGCAGAAGATCTCTGGGAAAATTGTCTTCTTCCTTTGACTGAAGGAATGTCACTTGGATTATGCTGGCAGATAGTCTAGGATCTCTGAGGTTCCCACCAGTGGTGATTTTTTTCCTTTAGGAAGTTCCCAACATGGTTGATTTTCCTTTAAGAGACTACCCATTGTGCTTTACTGTCCCTGGTTTCTGTGTCAGTGACGGATTTGAAGCAAAAGATTCTGAGACTTGTCTTCTGCACACCCCATCCCCATCTTCTTCAGCTCTGGCCTGTACATCCTGGAAGTTCCCTGGAGGTTTGTCGCTGAGCTCTTGAGGGATTTGGAGATTAAATTACACAGCACTAACGGAGAACACAGCAAACTATAAAAACAGTTCAGTCATTAGGAGTGAAGTGACAGGAAGCAGTGTTAGAGAATGAATCTTTCCAATTAATTTTCCTTTCAGAGCCCTTTTCTTAACATTTTTAATTCTAAGTGTATATGAATGCTTTGGCAACATTAGTTGTGTCTTTCAGAAGAGAAGAAAACCTTTGATAAACCTTCTGAATCTCTTGACTAAACAGTGATAATGCCCTGGTTGGTTTGGATCCTTGTAGCTGGGTGGGAAAGATGAGAGTGTAAATGATGGCGGGAATGTACATTTGCCGAAAGCTTGTGGCTTACATTAATAGTTGTTAAGGTTAGAAAATGAGATGCTTTTCAGGAGCTCAAGTAATAAGCAGAAGTGAAACATAAGCTTTCTGTACAGTGAATATAAATAATTCTTTCTGTAGCTTGTATTTCTGACAATCTAACTATGTGTTAAACTGGAAATCTTATTGTTCCTTTACAAAACAAATTTTTCTCTGTTTATCCATTCAAAACAGACTAAGATGTAAATCTGTAAAAGCAGTTTCAAAGCAGCTATTTATATTCATGTGAATTCTGAAATCTTTTTGAAACTTCTGGTTTTATTTCTGATTGTGGGGTTCAGTGTCACTTCTTAGCACATTGAATACTGATGGCTTTGAACATACAGTATGGCACAAAGCGATAACTTGGCAGTGCTCACTACCCTGCTGAGAGACAATCCTAAAGGAAAAGTGATGTTTATGCTGGAGTTTTGGTTGATTTTAGAATTAGGGGCATATTAAAGAGCATAAAAATCTTTTAATTCCTCTCTACACCACTAAATTGCTTGTTACCTTATTTATCCAAGTAACAGTTCTCTGAGAGCAGAGGCTGCTTTCTGAAGCCACTCTCTACATAGAATTGTACTAAAGCCCCTAAAAGGGTCTGAAACTGTAATACAGGTGAACAGATGAGTTTTGCAGTAGAGAGCGTTGTGTTTGACCAGGTCTGTGCACACATGTCAAAAGCATATGTAAAGGAAGAAGAGTATTAGAATGATTTAGGAGAAGTGGGCTCTCTAAAACCTGTTGGGTCATAAGAAGTCAGAAGACTGATCGGGTTTCTGGCAAAACCTGGGTGAATCTGAGAAAATGACATCCTTCAAGGTATTTTTATTGGAGTACTTGTAGTAACAACTAGTTACCATAAACCCTGATTCTAAATCTGAGTGTAGCATATTCCATTAAGCAGGGCAAGCAGATGTAATGTTTTGAGTTGGAAATGAATGTTGAAATGGTGCTACTTGAATGAACCTGTAGGACCACATAAAGCAGATTTTCTTATTCTTGAAAATTTGGGTTTGCTTCTTGTATTTTCTTACATATATTTTTTAAGTTCACTTTTTTCCTGAGTGCTAGGTGATGCTTGGTACCTAGTTGCTCTCTTGTACTTTCTCATATCTTGCAGGTAGGCAGTATATCATCCCAGATTCTTACGGGGCATTCAGCCTTATTAGGTTACCCAAATTACTGTGGGTCACAGCTGAGATGCATTAGTGCAGTTTAATAGGAAAGCTTGCCCAATATAGGCTCTGCTGTTCTTACTGCTTGTTATTGCTTTCATAAGAAGTAGGGGAGATTATTGAAAGACATGTTTATTAAATATACAGTGCAGTACAGCTACACCCCAGGTTTAAGTAAAATTAGGTCTTGAACCTGAATGGATTCAGGCATCTACTGCAGTGTAGATTACAGTTCACTGTGTGACCTCGCACATGTAGGTTGGCTGCCTCCTGCTTTATTTAATCCATCTGCAAAATTGAGAAAAACAAGTACCTCCATGGAAAACAGGTATGCATCTGGGCCAGACTGTCCTGGGTAAATAAATTACAGATAAGGCAGTGGCTCAACTGGAGGGATAATAAAGAGGAAATGTAAGTCTCTTTCTCTCCTACACACATTTATCATTAACTTAGTGGCATACTGTGTTTACATTTATTGGGTATGTTTAGTCTCACTGGACTTCCAGCAGAACAGATCTGGGGTTCTCATTTTTTCTTGCGATTCAGTACAGGAGAAGCACTATGTGGTTAGTCTTATTGGAGGGAACATAGGCAGCAGGCTTTAGTGACTTGTGAATGAATCAATAAAACATGTTCCTGTAGGTTTCGGAATTGTCTTTCATTAAGAATGGAAGTGGGCAGCAGAAGATCAATTTTTGGTGGCAAATCAGAGGTTTTTTAGCGGTCCTTTTTGTTTAGACTGTGGATTTGTGGAGTCCCAAAGCTTCATCAAAAATATTGTGTAGGATTTAAACTGCAATAAGAATCATAATAGTTTAAATGTCCTATTTCAGAACACTTTTTTGAACTCAAATCACATGAAACCTGATTTTTAGCAATCCCCACAGTTGGCTAAATCAGTGGAAAGCTGCTAAGCTCCCACAGCTGAGGGACATGGCTCAGCTGACATGATGTTGGTAAGATGTACTTGTAGAGAGAAGTGTTCACAAAGAAATGTTACTGTTGTCTAAGGATATAACTGAGAATCATGTCTTTGTATATCATAATTGCTTACAACACCTCTCGACAATTGAGCTGTGTGACATAATTAAACTCTGCTTGAAATGCAGTCATGCTTTAGAATCATCTAAATTAATTATTGTACAGGTACAGAGCAGGCTTAAGGTTTGACAGACATGTTTTAAATCTACTTATTTTTGCTTTGTCACCACGTGGCTGTGAAGTTCTGAAGAAACTTACCTTTGCAGATGTAGTTTGTCTGAAGATTCTTTTCCTGCATGGCACGTATGGGCTTAACTGAGTGTGGCAGTACACCCTGGCAGTGCCTTTAGGCTGGCATATCTTGCCTGTGCAACGTTAATCTCGGAACCTATGCTTTGCATGGGTCTTTCTAGCGTCTTGAACCAATGTTAGTTTGATGGCTAGGCAAGGGAAGTGCTGCATATACAGAGTTTTTTTTTTTTTTTTTAACAGGCTCATCAAGTAGGAATTTGTATTTGCAAATCCTGAGGGAGCTGGGAGAACATGGATGAGCCACAGTGCTGACCCCAGAAAAAATCAGCTGAATCAAAATCAAGAGCAGCATCAACAGTAATATTTAGAAGGATAGAGCTTTATTAAGAATTGATAAATTGCCAGACATTACTTTCTGCATAGGTAATGTTGTAAGATGTTAGCTATCAGTAAGTCACTACATATTCCAGAACAAGTCTAACCCAAATACGTTATCATAATATATATCATCGCCTGTTATATATACTCAGCTTTAGTTTGCATCTGCATACCTGCAGAAGATAAGCATTCTGCAGTAATTCTCTCGAGAGGCAGTTACATTAATTTTCTAGTAGTTACTATGTAAGAATTGATTCGTGTTACCTACATATAAAGAGTTTGGTGCAAACACGAATCTTCATTCTGCCCCGTTGTTCCCTCCTTGCGGTATCTGTATAGACAGCCTTCCCAGTTTACTGTAGAAGCATGTGAAGTTACATTTAGCTCTGGAGGATGTCCGTAAATGCTATCCATACAAAATTAAAATGTTACAGCTCTGCTTGTAGTCCAGTAGTAGATGCTGGCGGTACAGTGCCTTCATGGGTGGTTTCTAGTTCAGTTTTCTGTTACACAGTCATAATTTGTCATACTGCTTTAGCATTGTTGTGTCGCAAGCCTGGGTGGTCAGGAACTTATTAAGGATGGGTGAACTCTGCAGGATCTCGAGGTCTGGCTAAGATAACAGAAATCTGAATAGTTTTTTAGAGCTTAGTGAGAGGTGGACTTTTCTCTCAATGTTTACAGGTGGAAATCTTTCCCTTTTCAGTGGTGTACCAATTTTTGCAGGATGTGTTATCATCTGGGAATAGGAGGCAGTGAGCTGAAGCTATGTGTTTTCTGTCTGAACCAGCACATTCCCTAGTTGGAGTGAACATCGGCAGATGTTTCTGAGGAGCTTTCCTAGGCAGGGTTTTAATACTGTCTTTGCTGTCCAGAGGAGAATGCAGCTTTAGCCATGTAGAATTCTCTGAAGCGATTAATAATGTAATAGCCTTAATTAAGGGTCTGTCACAAAAGAGAGTAAGAGACTGATCATTATTCATTGTCATGTTTACAGGAGAGCTTATAGAGCTCTCACTGGGGACAAACTGATAGCTATCACTCTAGGGGACTATTTTTGCACTCACTAAAGGTGAACTGATGTACATTATTTATTTTGATTTTCACAGGCTCCATTGCAAAGAAGGCCCAGAAACTGAAGATTTTTTTCTTCCTTACTCAAGAAAAAATTCTATTCAAGTCAGCAAGTAGTTTGATTGAATGAGGGCAGTGAAACAGATCCATAGTGGAATTTAAAAAAAAAAAAAAAAAAAGAGGTGAGTGGTGTTTTCCTTTCCAAACTTGAGTGTGGTTAAATGAGAGGAAATGGCAAAATCTGGTAAGCAGGTTGCCCTAAAATTAGAACCATCTCTCAACAGTGCTCTCTGTGTTAAACTTCTTGTCATTTTCCTATGAGAGTGTCCCAAGGAGGAATGTATGCTCAGGAAGAAGAGAACACAGGAGACAGCTTTGTTTCTGGACTTTTTGATGAAGCCTTTGCAGTAAGAGATATGCTAAGGATGGGAACGTATGCATGCAAGTGCGTGCATGTTTCTGAGTGACAGAATGTCTCATACCTCTGGTGAGTCCAGCTCATCCAGGTTGCAGTATACCAGCACCTCCGTGGGACAAAAAAATGACTGGCAAAGCACTGTAGCAGAGGGAAGTAAAAGTCAGTGAGCAGGAGTGACAGCCTGACAAGCTCAATTGAGAAGATGTACTTTTAAGTGTGGAGTAATAAATGCTAGAGTAAACTGCTGAGGGGGAGATGATGGATTTTTCCATTTACAGATTAGGGGTGGAAGTATTTCAGGAAGATGTATTTTAGTCAAAGAGGAGTTATGGGGGTTGATATAGAAGTACCTGAGTAAAAGTCTGATGTAGGAGGTTGGACCAGAATGTTTGATGGCCCCTTTAGATCTTAACAGTTTAAAAAAAAATGTTAATCAGAAACCTTTCTATGTTATGGTTTGAATAGCACATCTCAGTGGCCTTGTAGAGATCCCAAGTGACGTTAAGGTTTCAAATGGGATTGTAATGTTTGCATGAACACATTGCCTGCCTGCGGACAGTCCGCCTTATAATCCTTGCTTGTGTCGTGGAGATACCTGAAAAGTGTGCGTGAGCACTTGAGGAAGACAAACGTGGTGTAGATGAACAGGAAAAGGAGAGTCAGCAAATATTAAAAAATGTCAGACTGTCATAGAAGGATAACTGTCTTTTGTCTTCGGTTCCACAGGTGGGCATTTAAAGCCCTCATAAATCCTACTGAAGTGAGAGGCTTAGGGAGTTCCCCTGACTTCGGTGGGATGCTTTTGAAGATTGGGGGTAAGTGATTCTTAGGGGACTGGGACAGAGAAGCATGCTCCTGACAGCATGGTCATCTTTCCCATCTAAGGCTCTTTTTCAAGCCCTGATAAAATTTGAACTGTGCAAGAAGGTACATAATAAGAACTTGGTGAAGTGAAGGAAAAAAAATCCAGAATGAAAATTTTGATGCTTGTGCTTCCCCTTCCTCCGTTAAGCCTTATGTGAGCTTTGTATGAGCCTGGGAAATGTACATGGAAGTGGCCCCCAGTTAGTGATAACAGCGCTGTGGAGCTGTAGGGTGGAATAGGATTAGGGCCTCTACTGACACCCCAGGGTGAAATAGTGCCACTTGTGTCTGGACAGAAATATTTGCCAAAGCTTGTCCTTTGGGTTCATATTTTGTTAAAACAGAACACCCAATCAGCAATGTTGAAATATGCTATTTTAATGTTCTTAGTCAGAAGTTTAAGTCAGTTAAAAAAAAGATGTATTTTAACTTTCTACAGAAAAAATAAAACATTTCAGCTTAAGAGATCATGTTAAAGTAAAAAAGAAAACACCCAAAACAAAAAACCAGACATATTTACCCAAACCAAAAAAAATTCTTTTGCCATTTCATGGAAACATGGAGTCCCTCAGGCATTTACAGTGTTTTGAGATGGCCTTCTTACGTAGAACACTTGGGTACTTCCCAGCTTGGCCTTACAGGTTCACAGGTTGGTATGGTTCACAAATACCACAAGAATTTGTTGAAGACCATAGCAATTAAATATTTTTATGTCTTATTATCATATTCTAAATACTAAATGATTCTGACAAATATTCTCAGAGAGATTTGACAGCTGACCTGCAGACTGTGCACGCCATTTGCTTACATATTTAAGTGACTAGTGTTTCTAGGAAGCCATGGTTTATTAATTCATTATTATTTTATTGATGTTCAATTGATGTCTTATTAAATGTAAATTCGATATTTGGGAATAGTAATTTAACGAGATGAAGCAGGTGAGATTCCTCCAGGATAGTTTGTAATGAACTTCAAATTGTTAATAATCCGAAGCTCATAAATAAATTATTAAGGGTAAAACAACTGGAAAAATATAGAAATAAGCTATGAAAATGTTAAGTGGTGTCAGTTAACAGACACAATCTGCTGGGAGATCTGTGTGATAGTGCCAAACGTACATTAAGTCACCTAAGTCAGAATCAGATCAGTGCTCCCCACTCCTTCCAACCATTTAACATTTAGGCATGTACCTACCCCTTATATCCCATTATTATGCTACACCATTCTGTTCACAGACATTTTGCTTTTCCTGGGAACAGTGTTAATTTAATAGACTCGGCTGACCTCGGAGGCACTGAGATGACACGGCAGCAGCAGTCCGGAGTGCTGCGGTACATCCTGCTGTTAGCAGAACTGCTGGGGAGACCGTGTACTTTTCTGGACAGTTGTCTGCAAACTCTTCTGGGAAAAGATGGGGAGCTGGCTCTTTGACCACACCATAAGTGTTGAAGGACACTTAGCTATCTTTCATCTTCTCCACAGAAGACAGATTTCCCAGTTGCTCCTCTGATTTTCTTGAAGAGTTATCAAGGAGACTGTATGTCTCTTTCAGATACGAAAGGAAAGAAAGGAGAACCTACCCTTATGTAAGAAAAGAAGGACTGTAGGAGAGAATTCTGGAAGTATTCTCTGGGTTGTTTTTTTTTTTTTTTTTTTTCGGATTCCCAGCATCCTGCAAAGGTCTTAGGAGATCCAAAAACCCCATTTCTTCAGTGAAAACATCACTGCTATCCCAGCCTTTAAAGACAGAGCTAAATCCCAAGAGAGTACTTAGTATCTGTATTTTGTACTCACTGCAGTGGAAATGGCGGAGACTTGGCACTTCACAAAATGCTCCTGGTAGTTTGAAGAGTTAAGTCATGCAGCAGGTGAGTAAATGTAAAGAAACTTAGTGTCTAAAAGTAATTTCTTGGTATTTCTGTCAGTGGAATTAAGGCATACACAGAATGCTGAAGATCTGGCCTGGTGACCATAGTGTTACGTGTAACCAGTGGTGACACGGGCATTCAAATAGGGATTTGGATGTATCCAATGTGGAATTTTGGCCCAGAGTCATTTTGGGTAGCTTGATAGGTGGTTTTCCTGTAACATTAAAGCTGAGGGTACTCTTGTTACTCATGTGGTGTTTTTGAAAAAAGCTCCAATTACATTTCTTTTAGAAAATTAACAAAGAGATGGCTTAGTCACTGGCTTAGACTTTCATCTAAAATTATATTCCAGAAATGTGATGGTTATTGAATGGCCTGAAGGGCTGCAAAGTAGAAATTTGGCTTAATACAAGGTACAGAAAAAGACAAATGTGTTGCTTCTCTAATGAAAGACCTTGGTTGCTAGGAAGAGAGTGTTCAAGTGTTTGCTTATGTTTTGCTGGGGTTTTAACAGTGTGGAATAAACAGATAACACCATGCCTTTTTAAATAATGTTTTCTTAAATAGTGAAACTGTAACCTAATGAAGAAATTACAGTAATCACATTTCCTCAAAAATGGAGAATTATGCTATCTCTGTAATTAAAGTGCTGTGTTTTTCAAACATAAATCTGCTGCCTAATATTTTTTGTATGTTTTTGTAATTACAGATTTTGAAATCAACTTGCTATTGAAAAATAGAAAATTCTGATCCCTCTCTCTAACAGGGTAAGGACAGAAAAGTCACTTGGATGATTTGCAGCATCTGTAGCAAAACTATGTTCTTTTTTGTAGTTGTGAATGGTTATTCCTGTGCATCTGCCAGGAGACCCATGGATAGGGAAAACAGATCCAGCTTGAATCATTCATCTCTTTTTCCCTGATGTGCCTGTCCCACATGGTCTGGTGGAACTGTTGACAAATTCCTGTCCATGCAGTCACTTAACGCTTTTCTGGGGAACCACATTAAGCAATTGCTTGGGTCAGCAGCTGCCTGGTTCCTCTTCCTTCACCTGCCTGCACAGGCTGGGCTTGGAAGAAGGTCCTGCCCGGTTCTTGACATTGTTTGGACACTCCCCAGATTTCTTGTGACTCATGCCAGCATGACAAAAAAACCCTTCCCAGGCTCTGCTTGCTGGCACGGATGTAGGAGCACTGTGAGAGATGAGCAAATGGTTTGTAAGATCCCTACCACTTTCTCATTTAGGAATAAGAGAAGTCTCAAGGCTAGTTTCACATTTCGGGCTCCTCTTTTCACTGTTTTCTTGTCCTGCAAGAAAATAAGATATAAATTACTTCAAACACAGCACCTTCTTCAGCTTTTATGCAAACAAAGCTGGCATTATAATTGAGAGAATTTATCTGTATAAGAACTGAAAGATTAAATAGGCATTAAGTAGGCATTTAAGCTGTTTGGGGCCCTACATACCTCTGGTGTGTGTACATAAAGCTGGGCTCAGGGAATGTAGCAAACATCCTGCAGCCTCCAGAGACACCTACAAATTTGTGTTTTTGCATTTGCCCTTGTCTCCCTTTAAAATGCTGCTGTTACTGTTGTTGCTGCACATCTTTATTCAAAGTTACATATGTTGAGGTGGAGTAGAGGATAACATTTATGGTAATTGGTAATCACAATGAAAGAAGAAACAAAAGAAGAGGCCAATAATGCAAGATTATAATTAAGTGCCAAATATAATTTGTCAAAGGTGTTCCCTGTAAGTTAGACAGAGGCAGCATTTTATCATATCAATATCGCCTCAGTGAATCCAGTACAGTCTTGGTAGCTTTTGGCTAACAAATATGAAGAATTGTGGTATGCCCTATGCTTAACAATAAGACCAAAGAACTTTGTGAATTAGTTACTTGACTGCTGCAGAAATCCCTGTAAAACTGGGGTTGGCAGTGTCCGAGGGTTGGAGCGGATACAAATCACATATATGGCCTGATTAGCTATGAAGCCGGCCTCGTAGATCAGTCACAGCCACAAGTGCAAAGCTCAACAGCAAACTGAGCTCAGCAGTAAATATTACAGCTCGAGGTGTACATCTCCTGGTTCTTGGTGATGCTAAGGGAAAAAACATCTATTGACTTCGTTTGGAGTTTTTGGAGCCTGTTGGAGGAAGAGCATTAATTATTTAACCCAGCTGTTGCCCATCTTTATCTGCACATCTTACCCATCCTGATTCATTTAATTACCAATATAATGTGCTCTTGCTGCAACTTAACTTTATAATAATACATTCTTACTCAGTGTTACTGCGGGGGCAGTTGTAAGTCAAATACTGTGTTTGGTTTCGAAATACAAGGTGGGAACAGAGAAAGCAGGTGTACAACAGAGGGGCAACCTCATAACAGGCAGTGGCACTCCAATTAAATTTTCGGAAGTGGATTGATATGCTAGGTACTTTTCAGTATCAGAGCATCATAGTAGCCTGTTGACAGAAGCAAGCAGCTCATTGTTTCTTAATTGGCTTTCTTTAGACTTCACTGTGCAGTAAGGAGTCCCTGACTCCGGCAGCACACTTTTTCATCTGGGGAGATGAAGGCCTCATAGATGAAGCAAACCTTAAAAAAACTTGCCCCAAGTCCCAAAGAAACAGTCTTTGGACTGGAATCCAGGCATCCTGATTCACAGCCAGCACAACTTACACTCAAGACCAGACTAAATGTGTCCCTCTTGTATCTCCTGTCTCCTAGAAGGAGAGAGTCCTGCATGTGCACGCATACAAACCTACGCATCTGGCAACCTCACACCTTGCTGAAGACAGCTCTGCAGCAGGAAGGTGCATCACAGCTGCATTTTTTGTCAGGAGAATATGCTAATTTTTGCTGCAACAACTGTATATAACCTGACAATTATTCTCGCCAGTTTCTTGAATCAACTTTATCTGTGTCTGAGTTTAGAATCCCAAAAAATGATTACACAATAGGTACAAGATACCTGATAATATAACAGACCTTTTCTATCTTTTTAAAGCTATATTAATGTCATTTCTTAGGTGTCATCATCTCTTTTTCAACATCAAGCCATTGTGAATCACACACACACAGCAGAGAAAGAATGGAACCTACTGCAGCCTGTCAGCAGCAAGAAATTTCAGCTGGATGACTGTGCAAGGAGTTTGCAAGACTGCCAGTAACTTTTTATATTCAGAGTTAAATAGAGCAATAAGATGGAATTTAAGCTTTAGTGCGATGGATTGAGGCTCTTCAGTCAATCAAATTATAGTTCAATCAGTTCATTTTAATCACTTCTCTAGAGAGAAGTAAACCCCTATGTTGAAGAATATGCAGCAATTTTATTGATGGAAAGTTTAATTGTTTCATTTTTCCTTACTGTCTGTAACACACTAGACTTTTAATCAGTGGGAACTGAAGTTATAATGAAGTAAAGTCCACTTTCCACAGTTCACAACTAGCTGAAAATAATTGGGTTGAGACTCCCATCCAGACAGTGTAATGCCTCTGGCATTTTCCTGAAAACTACACTTAATTGCTTTGCTGATGTTGTTAAGTGGTCCTGAGGGGGTTGAAGTAGTAAAGCTGCCCACATATGCAGGGAAACAATACACAAAAAATGTCTTACAAGGTCCTTAAAGGAGGACCAACCAGTGACTGGAAGACAATATATGGCTTTTTTTTCCTTTTCTATCCAGAGAGAACACACAGGAGAGACTGATAAAATAAACCGTGGAAATTCTATAAACACTAACAGTACTTTCATTTAACGGCAGAAAGCTTGGGACTAGAAGAACAGAAAACATCAAGGCAGACCTCTCGCAATCAAACCTGCAACTTAAGGTCAGCCCAATTCACTTGGCATTTTTATGCTGAACGCCGGTTAGCGTGCTGCCTATCTTCAGCACCTTGGGCTGAGGAACAGATGTACTCTTGTCCCCAAGGAGGGAGGACAGCTTGCTCTCTGTGCTCTGAAGTGACAGGATGTGAGCCAGCTATGAGCCGAAAGCCTTGTCCAGGCATCAGTGGGAACAATGTCTGTACCCCATTGGGCTGTAAATGTAGCCAGAGAAGGAATAACACTTTGGAATTTCTCCTTATTTAGTTCATTCATGGGCAAGTCTCCTCTCTCACCTGGATGGTATTTGTTTGAAATGATGAATTAACTTCTAGACTCAAGGATATGCTGACCCAGAAATATGTAAGTTGTTTAATAGAGAAAAAAAATATTTGTTTAGGACACATGAATTAGGCAGTGTGCCTGAACTTGAATTGGAGTTGGCTCCAGTTGGAGCTGGAGCTGTTTTGGGGAAGCGAGGACAATAATTTAGCTTTAAGCAGGTGGGTTTTTTTTTTCTTGTTTATTTACGTATGCAGGCAAAGTAAAGTCTCTCTTTCTCTCAACAGCCTGACCTTTCTCAGCTGTTATCTATGTAAACTTCAGTATGGCCTTTGCTTATTTTATTCTTGCTTTCACAGGCTCTGAGCTGAACAACTATCCCAGGGACTTTCTAGAAAGGAACACAGGCAAAATCTAAGCACTGAATTCTAAAGCTGAAATCTTAGAAGTTCCTTTAACCCTACATCTGACCCTGGGGTACCCCTCTGTTGGTCCCCCAAGTTGGTACCTTGAATTTTGGCCACCAAAGTTCTCCTAGCACCTGAAATTATGCTTTTTCCACTGAAACATGCTGAAATCTAGATGGGACTTGAGGACCCTGGCATGTAGCCCCATGTTAGTCTGACCAATCCCCGTAATATTAATAAGCTTTAACACATATTTCTCCTAGGGCAAAATGGTAACCTCCCATGTGCTGGAGCTGCCAACCGTACGCCAAGGAGATCAAGCTGCCACTTTTGAGAATAGCCCTGGGAGTAGCCCATTGTGTCTAATTTAGTCTGTTTACCTGCCTCTGGGAGAACAGCTCAGCAGCAGCCACGGTTGTGCTCTGCTGTTCCTGGGGTCCCATTGTGGGGTCAGTAACGTGGTATGGAGTCCTTCTCGGAAGTGCAGCAGATGAGGACTGTGTTGTGACAACTTATGGGAGGTTCTGCTTGGCTTTTGTACTCTTAACTGATGCTGGAGGGCTGCAGGAACCAGGGCAATTCTTCACTGTAGAGGTAAAAACCAGCCTGGTGTGGCTGGCTCAAATTTGCCGTGGTGTTGTCAAGGCTGTTTTAGAGGATACTCTCCTGTTACAGCCTGAATCAGCAACCCTGGGCCCCAAAACACACTGCAACGAGGTTCCGAGATCCCCTGTGGGCAAACAAAGGCAGAATTAATGCCAATTGAATTCTTTATTGGTTACAGAAAGGGAGTGTCTCTGCAGTAAAGGGTATAACTGTAACTAATCTAAGCCCAAACATTATATTATGCCAACACCGAACAGAATAAACTTTTGTAACAATTCTTATATCATGAATGTGATCAGGAATGTAACTTTATATATGTATGTATCTATGCTCTAAACTTATGTTATCTGAGAATTGGAGAAGAGTATGGAGGGGAAAGGGAAGGAGGAAGGAAAGAAGCAGGAGAGAAACAGAAGTGATAAAGATGATTGGAAATGGGGGTATCACCACCCTAGGTTCCAGCGTTGACTTATTCACGGTCATCTGTTGAATCGTGGTTCCTGGGTGAGGGGCCGGTACACATCTGCTCGATCTGGTGTCTTCTATACTGCTTCGGTTGGAAGGTTCTGGAGGGTGGGCTGGGGGATGGGGGGTCTCCCCTTGGGCTGAGTGGTCCTCCCCTTGGGTGGAGCTGTGTAAAGCACACGCACCACCTCCTCTGGAAAGTTCTCAAAATGGGTCTGGGGCGTGCTGGGGTGTTGAGGGTCGGTTTGTCCCTCTAAGTGCCCTGACCTGGTGTGGCCTCTTTTGAGTGTATGCACCCTTAGTCTCTTGTCAGAGCAGAGGAGTTGAAGGGACAGCACTGCCCTGTCTTACAGAGCTTGCTGCCTATCACCACTTCCCCTTTCCGTGCAAAACAGTCTGTTTAAGTCGTACCTCGTACAGGTCATGCGGTCTGTCTGTGACATCTCCCCTGATCCTTCTTTTGGAGACAGGGTCGCTAGCCCAGAAGGAGGAGGGCTGCTGGAACTGTAATGCAGTCCTGTGCAGCGCTGCTGGCCAGCTGCACCTCCCTTCTGAGCAGACCTGCTTGCTGGGTCTCACATACTCTAAAGTCTTGTCCTGACTCTGAATGGAAACGAGAGGGAGTGAATGATTTGACACACGTTCTCCTGATGTGACATACTGTCTGGTTACAACATGGTGTGTCCTCCAACAGAAATCCAAAATACATATTGTACAGGCACAGATCTGTCTGTTCCCCTGATAAACTGCTCATGTGGAAATGCATGCATGTCATGTCATGTGTGGTTGTCATCAAAGCCAGCATACATACTCGCTTGTGGAAGCATGTCAGACACCATATGTCCGTAATACGCCTTTGATATGTTGGTGTCTGAATGATTTTTTTTTTAACAGCTGAATGGCGTGTGCCTAAATGTAAACATCTGTTCTATGTTTGTACTGTACTGTCTATATTCTTTATGTCTATATTTTCCCTTGACTAAGAGTTTCATTCAAACCCAGGAAAGGTGCGGGATTCATCCTATTTTTAAAGAAAGGCAGTTTTTATAGCATTTCAGCATGTGGCCAATGTATGTATATTATTGTTTTAGTGTTGGGCAGGTTCTATAACATACGGATTTACTAAAAAGCAATCCATGTAGGAGTGGTGTGTTAGACCATAATGACAGTAAATTGGTTTGTCCAGAACCTTTCCTGATGCAGTTAATGAACTTGCAGTGTAATAAATTGCTTAATAAAGGAATGAAATAATACACTATGTTAGGCTATTTATTTTACATGGGTGAAACTGAAAACTAGTGTCACAACAAAGGGACTCAAAAGCAGTTATTGCAACTCATCAATCAAATGAGCCACTGGAGCACCATTCAGGATGCTGCAACCATTTGGTCAACCGTAATGAACAATATCTTACTGTCTTACCAGCTGGGAATACTGGGAAAGTCTAGGGATGGGTGTCTAATACTAAATGGTTAAGAAACATTGCAAAGTGCTCAACCATGTTGGACTCACCAGTGTGCTGGCAGGAAGATGCTCCAGAAGGAAGCAACCATCAGCAGCAAGTTGCATACTGACAGACTTACAAGTACTTCAGTAAATGTTCCCGCTAAGCAGACCATCTTGCCTCATGCGTGTCCCATGACTCCTGGTTTCTACTTCTTGATAAGAACTCACCCAGTTTAGCAACGGATAACAAATGTCAGCTCTTGGTCAACTTTACTGCAGTCTGGTCTTTGTATGCTGTTTGTATGGCTTGGCCCAGGTCTTAAAAAATAAATAAAAAAAACCCAACAAAAAACAAACCACACAAAAAAACCAGCCATCACCATATAACGTAAGAAAAATTTGTCTAAATCCCAAAGTTTCATATCATTGTCACAGAATCATAGCATTTCATAGTCACAGCTTAAAACAAACCAAACTAAACCATGAGAAGCTGAGTGCAGTTGGAGCCACCACCGAGTTAGTAAAAAATGACCAAAGTGGCCCAGACTGCACCTGCTGCAGTGGCAAAGCCGATGCCCGGGCAAGAGGCGGCCAGCCAGGCCGAGGTGCCTCGGGATCAGTGCCACCTTGTGGCACTTCGTGATATTGAAAAACCCCTGAGCTACGATAACTGCAAACGTCTTCAGAATCAGCCACGGTTCAAAAAAATTGCGTGTGGTAAGTGATACAAACCACAGTAAGGATACATACATTTGGCCATAACTTCTGCAGCTGTGCGCGGCGCAGCTCATGGCACCTGAATGATTAACGAGGCAAATAGCTACCAATTATGGATCGCTGAAGGTGCGCAGTGAGTTGCAAGTAATTAGAAATCCTGAGAACAGATGGAAAAATCTGCAACATCAAAAGCCTGCTCCTTATTAGCTGTGTCCTGCACTGTGCAAGGCTGTGCGAGGCTGCCTTGCTGCAGCAGGGCTGAACCACCCGTACGGAGAGCAGGCAGCGGCTGCTTGGGCCGTGGTGGCTGCGGTACCGTTACCATGGGCCTGTAAGTGTGCGTTGCCCTGGGAAAGAGCCCACATCCCTTTCCCTGTGTCCCAGGAGCCACAGAGCAGGTGCTGGCTGCTTTTACAAGAGCATTGCACCTGGATTTCACGTGCTGCTGGCTGCAGGCACTTGGGAGTCAAGGCAGAGTTGTGCTTAAAACAAAACAAACGCATCCCAAAAAGCACCCACCCACAGGGAACCCCCCTGAGAGCAGCATGAGCTTGCTCTTCAGACCTGCCCTGCTTCTGCGTTCCTTACACCGCGTCAAACGCTCCGGCTCTTTGACACCCTCCTGGCACAGCCTGAGCCGGGCCTACAGAGGCTGCTGCT
>NW_010109939.1:34604-35113 GCF_000699245.1 Pterocles gutturalis
ACTCAACACCTGTCCTCTGCTCTCCTCACACCCAAATAGGTGGAAAACACCTATAGCCTTTGTGTTGGCGTTTCATATATATTACATACAAAATAAAAATAATTAAATATATAACATATCTACCTACTATATAGATCAGAATATATGTAATAGAAACATATAAACCAAATACTACAGAAAGTGTAATTCATGAGCGCATATATAAAATGTAAATACATAAATAAGCACATAAATATATAGCATATATTATATAAATACAAATAATACAATTGTAATAAATGTATAAGTTATATATATTTTTTCTGTGTGTGTGTATCTATAGAGATGCTCTTTCCTCATTACGACTGGTGCAGTATGGGCAGAGGACACTAGTGTTCCTAGCAGTGTAACATTTGTTGCATAGGAAGGAAGGAAATAGCAACTTGGACTAGAGCTAGAAGAGATCTTTGAGGCACCTTCATGGTCAGATGGTGGCTACAGCTGGCACACCGGGGACACATCACTTCTCT
>NW_010109939.1:35123-55939 GCF_000699245.1 Pterocles gutturalis
AGGATGCTGAGGGAGGGGAACAGACCCCCCCGTGTGCTTGTAGGTAACACAATGGCTCGCTGACAGCTTTAATCTCCCTGTCTCATGACCTACTTTGAGGCTGTTCAAGCAACCCAGACATTTCCCACAAAGGCTTTTGGTAGTGGTTATAGTGTAGTAACAAAGTTATAGTCTTACTTCTACTTTCTGCTGTCTCCACTTCTGTCAAGTATTCAGAGATTTTTTTTCTCTCAGTGACCCTTAAATCCTTATTGTCTATAATTCTTGGATTAAAAACAGATTTTTTTTTTTTTTAAGGAAAATGCGATGTTATTGTTATCAAACGTTCTGAAAAGGAAATCACTTTCACGCTACACACATTCCAGTCAAGGACTTGAGCCTTGGTGTTCATCTAGTATAATTTTAGTACTTAAAATGGTGAGTGTTTCTCAGCGATTATTGCTTTGCTGGAAAGTAGTTAGATACAATTGCCAAGTACAGTTGTTGTGGGTTTGTTTTACATTTATTGCAGGGCACTGAGTTGTGTTACCATCTTTTTTTTGAGGACAGTAGAAATGCTGTGATTTCAGACAGCCAAAAAGGTTACTACATAGGAGGAGTCAATTAATAGTAAATTAGAAACTATCACTGTGGTTTGTTACACATATGACTATTAGATTTACTCCAACTTGAACATGGCAATTCTGAAGTTTTATTTTGCAAACTAGGCAAACTGTGCTTTTATCTTATATTAGGGTAAGCTGCCTCATTAAACACAAAGTAATCTTACAAATAGTTCAAAGCCAATATTAAAATTACAACACAATTGATTGCAATTGCTTCTTTTCGTAAGAAGGATGAAAGCAAATAACATTTCTTTCAAGTGTCTCTAATTTTCAATACTTTGTGTAGGCTTCTGCCTGTTTGATGAACTCTCACTGTAAATGTATAACTTAAGCTATCTATTTCCTCTCTGTCATGCTGGAAATGAAATCTGCTTTTTTTGATTTTGATTTATGTTTTCTCACTCATTTCCTGTTCCAGTAGCAAGTTCTGAGTTTTCAGACAGGCTTGATTTTATTTTGGCGTGTTAAAATACCTAATGGGCCACCTCAGAGGGGATGATACCAGCCTGGAGTCCCATTACCTTTCTCTGGCAGAGGTGTGTTTAAGGATTATTTTGTTGCCCATCAGAGGGCCTGATGTGGATGCAGTGGGACTGGGAAGGGACCTCCTTTTTATGTAGTCGTAAAATACCCACAGCCCCTTTTGTCATGTAACGGGGGGATTATGCACCCTGTAACAATCTCGGAAGGAATGGAAGCAGAAAATACTGCGGCTGCCATCAAGAGGTAAAATTTGAATCCAGTTCAAAATTTGAATATGAGAGATACCCAAACACCAGTGTTCTCAGCACTGCCTTTTCATTTTCAAAAATACAATATACATGAGAGCTCAGATTTCAAGAAGTTCAAGATTTTTTTAATTTTAGATTTTAGGCTCTAGCTTTTGGAAAGCCTTGGCTTTGTAACAATCCAAATTCTAAGGCCGTCAAAAATAACACTCACTCAACTCTCCTAATGGAACAGTTTCTCCCATTTCTTCACCTTACACAGCTGGTCACAAGAAGCCCTGCTTTGCCTATAGGATTCATTACGACATTATAGCTCCCTGTGTTAGACTAGGTTTTCAAGCCAGCCCTTAGAGAGATCGCATTTCTACTTTGTGATGATTTTACCATTGGAAAAGTTAATCTAGAAAGGCGCCTGAAAAACAGTGAAGCCACTGGGAGAATTCTTCTCTTGTTGAAGTATCTATCACTCCACGGCAGAAGAATCAGAGGGATGTGTTAAGCTTGCTGCGTCCTCTGTCAGTCTTCTGTTGGACTATTACATTATCAAGTTGCTTGCACTGTGCAACATTAAAACAGGTAGTTAAGCGCGAAGCATAGAGTTACTGAGCACTTTGAATATAAGTCAGACATCAAACTAGTTTTTGAAGTGCAGAACTACTGAGCTTTCACGTTGTCACACAAGCAGATGTTGCCGGAGGCAAGGAGGAAAGGAGCGATGTGTTTGTGTTTTACTTGGCTGCTGAACCTGAAGAGTCAGGCGCTGTGTGCAGCTCCTGGCTAGATACTTTTCAAACCTGGCTTCTGCCTAAGGGCTATCAGATGTGCGGCTGAGGCGGAGAGAGAGATTCTCCATTGTGAATCTCCGTGACTTGAGGACGTGCTGCTCGCTGCAGTAAGTAAATGGTTGGGCTGCTTTAGATCAGGGGAGAGCTTTATTAAATTAGGAGTCTGACAATATTATTCTTCTCTTTTGCTCTACTTTAAGGATAATTCTGCCCAGTATGGGAACGAGCTACTAATGAGCAGAGATGAAATATCTAAGGAGGAAGACTTTATCCTGGATACAGTTCTTCTCTTTTGCTCTACTTTAAGGAGAATTCTGCCCAGTATGGGAACGAGCTACTGAGCAGAGATGAAATATCGAAGGAGGAAGACTTTATCCTGGATACAGTTATGCAAAATCCTGGTGCAGGTTAATTTAACTTGACAGATCCAACCAAAACTATTTGCCATACATATTGCTTTTTGATAACTGTGGCCTGCCATATGTACATATTGGCTACCTTTTAATACTGGTGGGGATTTCTCCACAGAGGAGTCTTTGAGTCTGATGGCTTTCTTATCCCATTACCTGGGTGTCCATTTATTCTGGAGCATCCAGGAAGCACCCAGTAAGTCACTCTCCAAGCCCAGTGAACTGGCAAGTGACCCTGGGTCTCCAGGTAATTATACTCATGCTTTTCACTGCGCAAGTAAAAAGTGCTTCACTCTCTTATTTGTGTCAATCTTTAAGTAAACCTACAAGGAAATATTATACCACTTTTAACAATGTGAAATTAATGTACAGACTTGTGCTACAGGATGCCAGGGGTTTCAATAAGCATCAGCAGATCTGCACCCATCTCCCTTAAACATAACAAGCTGTGCATCGTTCCCTACAGATTTCCTTCTCCACTGGTTATGCAAATACCTCCATTGCTATTGGGTATATCTCCTTACAACAGAGTGCCCAAAATACCATGCTGGAAAATTGTTTTTGTTTACCTTACAGAGCAATGAAGGCTTGAACTGGAGGATACTGGGGACACCAATATTCATCCGTGTAGCTGCCACAACCCCACATTAGCACAGATCCTGTGTGTCACTGAAGGAGCGGACAGCAAGGTTGGCACGTGCAAAGGAAGGCATGTTCTGGAGGGTGAACTGATGCAAATGACACAGTGAGAGAGTTCATTTAGAAAATTTGTTTGAGAACAGATCCTACACAAGACTTAACAATACAAAGAGGTGCACCTCAGAGCAGAAACCCTTCTCTAAAGAAACGTGGATGATAATAATATCTTCTACTTAATGACTGTCCATAGTCTCTTTTTAAGCACACTTGGCCATGCCTACCTCCCAAACAACTGGGCTATCCTTTTAAGATTTTTTGTTTACAAATACGTAAATACATATTAGACATTGGAATTTTACCTAAAATTATTTTTCCCCCAAGTATGTTCATGGTCATACCTTTTCCCACTATGTGTAATTATTAGTGACCCCATGGTCAATTATTAACGAAATCTCACAGAAAGCCTTGCTAGATAGGGAGAAACATGAAAAACTCAAGAAGCAAGGTATCTGACTTCCAGACAGAATGCCTGCCTAAGACCAAACCTCATTAGGGAGAAGTTCTGCAGGCAAACATCCTCTCATTATTTAGTGTCGTGGTTTACTGAAGATTCCTTGGTGTAATTCGTGATTGGTTTTTAAATAAATCTGTGTGGTAAATGTGATATTCCTGCATCTAGGCAGCAGGGTTAGCTGAAAACTGAACAAGACCAAAACTTCATGTTTCCGGGACTCAGCTTAGAGCCTGACAGTAATGCAACAAGAAGCAAAAATATGACCAACAACATATGGCTGAAAAGTAAGATAGCAGTGGCTGTACAACATAATCATGGCACAGACTGCAAAGCAAAAGCAATTAGCAAACAAGTGTTGGTAATGAAGAATTCTTTACATTCAGGAACTTACCTACAGGATAGTGCTGGGTTTATGTTTAACATTTAAGGTGTGAAGGCCTTGGATTTACGCTCCTTTGTCCTGGCTTCTAGAGGGTCATTTGGATCTCAAAAGTTCTGAGGCACTCTGATGTCCTGGCGGATTTGACCTAAGTCTCCTAGAGCTCAGCTGCTCATCTAGAAATCAGGGATACTAAAGCTTCTCTTTCTCACAGAGGGTACTGTGAAGGAGAAGTTACTAAAGACCAGCCATGACTTATCAAACAGTTTTGCTATGGGCCTTTTCAAGGGGATGAAAGTCTGAGGGATTTTCCTTGCAAAACTTATTACATCAAAGGGTTAACTAATGCTTATGCCTGAGGTGAAAAGTGCGTGACCATGATTTTCATTTTTTATTGCACTAAACTGCTGAGATCTGCTAAAGAAGTCCAGAACACCTCAGAAATTTCCATCTCTGATTAGAACAGGGTGAACTCTTCAAGGAGAAAATCCTCTGGTGTGATCCATTTTTCTCCTGCAGTTAAAAATTCTGGGTCTGATTCAGCATCTAGGGTGATGAGCTGGCCCCTGGCAGCACTTGATTTCATTGCTCTTGTGGAGGCTGGAGGGGCAGCACAAGAGAAAGTTTCTCTCCTCGCCAGAGGACACGCACGCTGGCCCGTGCTTGCCAGGGCGATGTCTCCTGGATCCCTCGCTTGGCTCAGTGCACTGCATCTACTGCTACCCACAAAAGATTAATCCTCTTAAATTTTGTATTTATCACTTTACACAGCAAGGTTTCTTTACTAATACCACAGTCAAACAAATGTAAAGTTAATGAGGATAAAGAACAAAATAAGTGAAAAGGGCTTTTTTTTACTCCGTGTGGTGAAAGGGGATATTAATACAAGCAGATTGCTTTTTTTAGTGTGCCTGTTCTAGAGTCATGCCCAGTCTTTGCTGAATGCATACCTATGAGACTGTATGTGTGTGCAATAAAACTCTGAGTTTATTAAGCATTTTTTTCTATTCTGCTATGTCAGTCTAAATGCACTTTGACGGCAGGAATGATAGAATTGTTCAATATATTGTGTGTAGAAGGTTATGACCTCTGCCACCAGCCCCTGAAACACCACTGTCTTTTTACTTCTGGGGCAGCTGGAGTGAATTATAAGGTAGCCTCATAAAACCATAACTTCTTACTAAAGCTGAGGCTTCTGAATATGCAGTACTTGAGCATTCTTAAAATTCTTTCTCATTTACAAAATATTTACGATCTCTATAAGATTTCAAAAATGAAAATCAAACATACTATTTTTATTGAATTTCTTCTTTCTAAGGTCTCAATCCCGCAACAGTTCAAAAGGTTGAATGGCTTTTTGCTTGTAAAAAAAGTGTCACTGATTTCTGCATCTATTTGTGTACCTATTTTGCAGGAGACATCTTAAAATTGCCATTTTATCATCTAGCAAGAAGACACATGTACATCTGCCTGAGGGCTGGACCATGCTGTGGAGGATGCGCCTCCGCACTGAGGCACAATCCTAACCTGAGGAGGTGAAATGCTTTTGGTTCAAAAGGGGGACAGAAGGAAGACCCTCAGCAAAAATCCGAGATGGAAGTAACACCCCAAATACCTTCCTCTGCACATGAAGATCCTCTGTCTGGAGGAAGACTGACCCAGACAAATTTGAACGTCTGGTGTAAAGCCATCATTGCTCCTCTGCATTTCCATGCTAGTTAAACCTAGTTTCTTCATTCTCTATAACATACGCAACTAAAATTATATCAACCAGCACAGCAACGATCTTTTCCTTTTGTCAGCTCTCTGCAGCAGCAGCTCTGCCTCCTGTCTGTGCTGTCAGTAGCAGGGTAGCTCCAAATAATTAATTATTTCTCTTCCACTCACAATGAAGGCCCGTAAAGCGGTAACCAATAAATAGAAAGTGAAGCTGCTGAAGTTTATAATTTGTGGCCCTTATTCTGTAAAGCATATATTCTATAAAGCATAAAACACCCTAAGTTTAGTAAGGCTGCTGTAAATATTCAGTGCCTATGGGTGGACGCAGTTCACCAGAGCCTTGTGTTAACACCACAGGTATAACTTGCTTATGGAACTTGAAAACGTTCCCAGCAGGATCCTCTGAACAGATATAACTTCTATAATGTTTTAAAAAATAAAGCCTTATTTATTCGTACCTTGAAGGTACAAGGAGAATGCGTTAACATGGTGAAAAGCCTAAAAGCCCAGGCTTAACCTCTCCGTGCTCAGGGAAGAGAGCACTGTCACGGAGCTGGGAAAAGCCAGGCTGTCCCACGCGCAAAATGTTCCCTTTGTTCACTACGTGAATCAGTTTGTATCTGCTGATAATCCACTTCTTTCCAAGGGTTTCAGGTTTAGGATTCCCTTTGATGCTAGACTCACTGCTGGGAACAGTAAACCACTCTAACTTTGATGGAGCCGCAGTTATTCCCTATAGTCAGCTATTCCATTGTTTCCTCTGTGACTCTTATTTATGTCACCATTTCATTTTGGGGAGGTTTCTGCCTTCATCCTTTCTGATTTAAATCATGCCAGTCACGAAAGTTACATATCAGATAGCCAGAGAGGCATGCAATACTTTAATATAAAATATATATAAATTCCTCATTCACTGTAACAAATGTATTCACTGCAACATATGATACAAGTGACCACAACAGTGACCACAACAACGTGTCACCTCTCTCCCACAGCAGCTCTGCCTCCTGTCTGTGCTGTCACTGGCAGGGGAGCAGCGGTGGCAGCCTCGGTCAGAGTCACAAGAGCACAGAAGCCACCCGGCCTAGGGCTGAGGGGTGCCTTAGTCTGAACGCGTGTTGGTGCCAACGCCGCTGAAGATTTCAGCCTGTCTGGAGCATTTAAGCGCTACATCAAGCAGCTTAGTCTAGTAATGGTAACCTAAGCTACAAGCAGCAGGGAGGTCTTTGTGCTGTGCTTTGCTTAGAGGAGTGTTCAGAGCCTGTGACACCGTCTGACACCGACTGATTAAGATACAGGCACTGTGGTGCTGTCAGGAAAGAAGAAAGAGGACTCGCGGTGCTATTGTTGCTCACGGATCTCCAGCAGAGCAGGAACCAGACACCAGTGCACAGCAGCATCGTGCTCTACCACCTTTTCTGAGAATTACTGCCTAGCCAACCCTAAAGCATTAGGAACACACCATTTTTTTAACACAGCCCGTCCCTCCCCACAGACTCCATAGGTGATCGAATCCTTATGACTGGGGAGGGGACTGTGATGGGAAGAGATGCGGGAGATGTGAGAAGGACAACAACATGAAGTCTGTAATGAGTCTTATCAGGAAACCATTAGGAAGGCTGCTGCTGCAGTATACAAGACCGGGACCTAACGGGGAGAGCAAAAGAGCTGCCTAGTTATGCTACAGATATAGACTAATCTTCATTTTCTCAATTTTATCCTTTTACTTGCCATCTTTAAAAAGCACACATTCTAATTTCTCCCCTGAACCGAATTTCCCGGCTATCCCCAAAGTTCACACTACGCTGTCAGTGTTTGTGGTGAAAAGGATTGCTTTGCCAAGCAGAGACCGTTGCCAGGCAGCCTAGGACTCGGGGCTAGAATTTTAGTTTTATTTCGTTTAATTTTTAGGTCTTTCCTGAGTACAAAATGCATGGTTTCCCCATGCACTTTTAAATCCCATTTTTTGCGAGTGATTAAATAATAATTTCGCTTCTCTTTGAGGGTGATGCTGAAGCCTCCAGAAAGACTAACATAGGTCTACCCAGCATGTCTGGACTTAGGGAAGCTCTTCAGCTCAGACTTACATTTTTGTCCTTCTGGAGTCACCTCTCCTCCTTGCAGCCTATGCAGGCAGGAAGGCAAGCAGGAAAAGTCTCAGCTGTCTTCAGAAATCTGAGATCTCTGCAGACCTCTGATGTTCTTACTCATTTGTGTGCCAAGCCAGGTGTGTTTCTGTCATCTGTGTGGTGCCAGAAATGTCCTTGTCCTCTGTGAAGCAGAGGCCAGAAGAAACTGGAAAGATTCTGCTCTTTCTTCCACCAGGGAGGAGGTCCTTTGGCTTCCAGGAGCCTCTATTCTCTGTCACAACTGGGCTGTTTTCGTCTCAGCTTTCTTAATAGATATTTAGTGGGCAATTCACATTTTCCCTCCTGCTCTAACAGAGCCCATTATTGCTAGGGTCAGGTGGTTACATGAACTAATTAATATTCACAGGCAGCAGTAGGAAATAAGCACAAACCCCATCTCCTCAGCTTTAATTACAATATCAGTGCTATCAAATTCCATGTGGGCACACCTCCCACATCAGCTCCAAACAATTTTAGACATGTATACTAACAGGATCCACTACATCTTTACTCATGATCTTCTGTCATTACAACATAATTACTCTAATGCATCTTTGCAGTGCAACACCCGCCAAAGCTAACAACCGTTGAGTATAGCATGTAATTATAGAATAGAGATGTTACTGTAGGCTTTCAGCTTAAGGTGACTTGCAGCATTTCTTCCAGTCCCATTATTCAACATCTGTGGGCAACCTGACTCCTGCCTGCTCCCCTTTGTTCTCTGTATAAACTTTAGGAAACATTTCTGTTATTCTAGCACTGAGAAGCCCCAGGTGGCACTGAAATCCCAGTGGGAATATAGCCTAAGAGTCAATAAACTGGCAATCAATTGTCTCAGCTTGGTTAGCTCTGTGGATATAGAAGAGGAAGAGAGGAAGATGAGTCAGGCAAGAGCACCTGCAGTTTGCACCTTGCTGAGCTATGGGTGAGGGTCTGGGCCTCGTGCAGACATGGTAAAAGAGGTTAGGAGAGATTTGACAGAAAATGCAGTATTGGCTAATTAAGCTAGTGAATATCCCTTGATTAAGTGCTGATGGAGGTCAGACAAAAAAAGTCAGCTCGTTAGGGAGACTGGGGTAAGCTTCAAAGGGTCTTCATAGCAAAGAGAGAAATTTGTATTTCATGAGAGGTAAGGGATGAGCCAGCGGAATAACTTGTCAAACGACAAGCCAGGAAGATGATTTCAGCCTCTCATCTCTACCACTGTAGAAAGGGAGGAACAAAGTACAAATTTTGAAGAGATAAAATGGGATGTCTCTTCAAAACTACCTAAGGATTTCCAAATGAGAACCAGCTGCAGACGTAGCTCACATTGCACTCTGCAATGTATTCCTGTCTTTGCAGAGATTTACAAAACCCTCTCAGTATATCAATTTCATCGGTCCTTTTTCTTAAATGGCAATGATTTCAAACTGCATAATAGCATCTATATTTGATACATTTGGCTTTCCATGTGGTAACTTAACAGCCACTCTGATTACAACATACATTATCATGACTTGAAGAAGAGAGTTAACAGGAATGGCATTACACTGTCACCTATCCAAGCAGTAACTGGTGTTTAACTGTAGCTCTGCAAGTGACCACAGAAAGGCGAACAACAAAGAAACCTCTGGCTTGACTGAAAGTGACTGAGAGAGGAAAAAAACAAAACGTAATATATAAAGTTTTAGGGAAGAAGCATTCCTTCCCTGAAACGGAACGGCCCTTCTTGAATCTGAGAGGTGAAGCATGGGAAAAGTGCAGCTGTTTCTTGGAGCAGTGCTTCCTTCATCTCTGGGAAGCCATCTCTTGAATCGAAACAGAAATTAAGAACTGCCAGGCTGATTTTTATCTCTGTGTATCACCTGTCAAATTCATACTGTATACATTTGCTGATGTTCTGTAACATTCCAGTTAATTCTGTTGTTTGCATATTAACTGTTTTATGTCCCAGATGCTCATCCAAGGATCATAAATGTTTTGTGAAAGATATAACCATTACTGTCAACAGGATAAACTATTCTTTTCCCAAACACCTCTCTCTGTTCTAGGAGAAGACTCAGAAAAATCCTAAAGAACTATTTTAGAATGAGTTTTTTCAAGCATCATCCGGCTGGGATATGGAGGAAGCAGTTCCCGAGCCAAAGTACTTCCAAATCAGTCATTGCATCTAGACCCAAAGAGTTTACCTTTAGGGGTACCTCCCAGACTGATCCCAGCCATGGAGAGATGGGGATAATGCAGTTTCAAGTTAGCTAGAAGCTAGCACATAATCTGAGTGTTTGAATCCACCATGTATATGGAATACATGAATAAGAACAAGGGCAACACATATAGTTCACACATGCAGTATGTATAGTTCACGCATGGAACTAAACAGATTTTGAGAACGGACAGGGTTTGTGGTTTCACAGGGCATCATCTCTAATTATAAGGAAGGCTCCCTGGTGCTGGAAAGTTCAGGACATTCCAGAATGGAAAAGGAAAATATTGTTCTACTTTAACATCACACTGGCACTGTCAGATGATTCATAGGCTCTGGAGAACACAGACATTACCAGCTCAGCACATCTATATACCAGTCACCATTTGTCATGTGAGTACTTCCCACAGCCCTGAAAAGGGATTTGTTTTGTGTATTACTTGCAGGAAATGTAACAAACTCCATACTGAACAGCAAAATAAAAACAGCACTTGATTGTTTTATTGAATATTTGCCTGTTTGCTTGGGAAAATGTCACTTTAGGATTTTTTTTTTTTTACTGTCTAATAAAAGGACCCCCACAGCTGTCTCCTTCGTGGAGAAAATCTGTCAACATCCAGTATAATTTTCTGCATATTGAGTGGAGTGCTTGAAAGTCCCAGTTCCATTTTAATAAATGAGATGGTTTTCCATTTGTATGCAGCTGGAGAGAGCTTAAAAAAGATATATGATGGATTTCTTTCTTTAAACAAATACTATCTCAAACTTTTCTTTTTTCTCTCTCTTTCCCCCAGCATACCCCTTTCCTTTCTTGTTAGGCACCAGTGTGCTCTAATCACTGCATCATGTTGACATCTCACTTGTTAGACATAAAAAGATGCCAGCACCATTCCTTTTTTGATGTCCCTGTGCATGATCTGCTGGAATAATTCCCAGATTTTACTGTGTCCAGTGCTGGGGGTGCAAAAGAATGAGCCACTACTGGGCAAGCTTTCCTAGGGCTCCCAGGCTTCCACCTCCACAGGCCAGGGGCTGGGGCGGTAGTTAAGGTATCCAAATTCTTTGTTGTGAAGAAAGGACTCAAAGCTGCAGGAGCCCCAACTTGGGTCAGAGACCTCAGAAATTCAGGGTTTCCAGCTCTACCAGAGACACTTGGAAGATATGTGAGCTCCTAGGTGAGCTGCAGGAGGCGTGCTAGGTGCCCTGGGGTCAGAGGAAGGCCACTGAAGGTCTGCTGCAGAGCAATGAATAGTGGAGACCTGCCTGCATTTTGGCTGGGGAAAAAAAAGAAGGGAAGAAGATAACAACAACAAAAACAACCCCAAACCTCAGAACAACCCAAACCCAAAGACCCACGGAATTTCCTGAGAAATATATTTGTTTTCAGTAACTCAGCATTTTCTAATGAAACATCACTTACTAGAAAGTTTCTGCCTCTTTCCATCTGGAAGGACATTATTCAGACGGACATGACACATTTTGGATGACATGACGGAATATTAAGTTTGGTCTTTTGACAAATTCCATCCTGGCAGATAATTTTCTACTTATGTAAGTCCACCTCACAACATTAACAGAGTGCATTTTTTTAGCTCACATTTTGTCTTGCAGCTCTTGTACTGTTAAATATTTTCTCCATTTCATCTCCTGTGTAGCTGCATTTCCTCAAGTTCCGTGGTACATTGCAGGCTATGGTGTCTGTGTATATGTGAAAGAGAGCTTTGGGGTCTGTAAAATAATTTGGGTTACTGCAAGATTGTCAGTGCTATATGAAGGATTATTTTTAGTACCTGAGAAGTTTTTGCATAGCCAGGTGTGATCCCACACATAATGTGACTAGCCCGTATGTCAAATTATTTTATGCCATTATGGTACATGGCTGCATTACAGAGTAGCTCTCGTATTTTTCTGTCTCCTCGGGAACATTTATCTCTACAATGAGGATACTGCATTGACTCCAACTAAGACCCAGGCCCCTATTGTGCTAGGCACTATAGCAACAGACAGTAAAAGGCAGTCCTTGTTCTAAAGACCTTTCTGTCTAAACAGACAAGACACTGCCAGAGATTTATCTTTTATTCTTCGGTTTATAACAGTTGCAAAACAACTTGGATAAAGAATAAGAATTGCAATGAATAGACTGTGAGGACACCAGCTGTGAGATGAACCCGTATGTAAGTGGGAAACTCTAAGCCAGTGAGAAAACATGGGTGCAATCCTGAACCCACTGAAGTAACATGAAAATTCCTAGAGCTGGGATTTCCCCTCTCTGCTCCTGTTCCACCAGGTACGTCTGCACAGGATAAGGCAGCGTTATACAGTGCTATTTCCAAATTTGCTTGGGTACTAGAAGTAGAATTGCAGTATTGACTACTCCTGTCAGAGTAATAAACCCAAACATAGCACTGCGCTATTGCTGCTAGGTGGCTTCTAGTCCTCACTTGGTGCTCGCTCACCAGTATTTCTATGTGGCCTTGCATGGTGCCATGTGGACACGGCCGCAGCTCTGCTGTAGCTATGGGCTTTTCTAGAGAACTGTCTAGGAACGAGTTACAGACAGTGGGTTCGCAAGATGCCTGGGTTCACCAGTCTGTCACAAAACTACTGACCTGCTGCTGAAGGATCAATTATGTTCTACAGTGCTTCACGGCCTCCAGTGCAGGGGCTACTTAGAAGACAGTGAATTCCCTTAGCATACTGTATTTCTTGCAACAAATCTTTTCTCTAAGGGATAGGGACTAAAAATATCCAGAGGTAGAGCTCATAAACAGACGTATCCCTTGTTCTGATCTTTCTGATCTTGCTATGTTCTATGTTTTTATTTACTTAAATTGCATAGCTCCCCAGCCCTAACAGGAGACTGAGGTAACATCTTTTATCCTTTGTAACTGATGCAATGCACATTAAAGGACAAGTAATCATGACTTCAGAGATGCAGGTCTGTTTTCTGAACATTGTAACTATGAATGTAATATAATGGAGGTTTGAGTGGTGCTCGTTTTGCACCCTGAGTTTATCACACTTTATTATTTTTGCAGAACAAACAGTAGCACCTCACCAAGGGTATAATCACCTCAGTCAAAAAACAAATAAGCTTTTACTTAATGTGCTAAAAATATAGTTGAGAAACCTTCAATCTCAAGCTCTGTGATAAAATAGACTGTGTTGACTGAGCAGATCAGCAACTGCTGCTGTTCAGGCTCCTTCACCCTAACAATGCTTGCCTTTCTCTCTCCCCACCAAATTTAGAGATGATGTCAGCGTAGCCAACCCCAGGAGTTCAAAAATCAGAAGACAAACCAAAATAGAATCACAGGATTGATATCAAAGCCATGGAAGCTATTGAAACTGAAGCGTATGATTTGGGGGGTCAGCCTTTAGATTTTTTAATTCATAGGAGACAGCCTTCTCCCTTCCACTTGTCTGCTCAGTTCTCCTGGCTGTCTGATACGCCCTATTTCAGAGCGAGAAGCAACATAGAACAATGGGAAACACAAAGGACTGGGAATCTATTTTAGGTTTATATAAAGCTCAGTTCTCCACCATATGTAAAACCTTAATCCTGCAAATACCTTGTCTGACTGCTCAACTTGCTTCACACAAGCAGCCCCACGGAAACCAGTGGGGGTCCTCTTGTACTTGAAGTTTGCCACTTATATAAGTTGCTATTGCACATCAGAAATGTTAGCCTGTGTCACAATATTAAGAGTTAGCCAAGAATGAAAAGGTCTGCCACTCAGTTTTCTCTGGGATCTTGGGCAAGTACTGAATCATTCTATAACCCATCTTCCTGCTCTTTAAAAAAAGGGGGTAAAGTTTCTCTCTGCAAGGTACTTGGAAGCCTCCAGACAAAAAATAAAAAAACCCAGATAATTAATATATTGTCTTCTTCTGATGTAAATTGAATTCTAGCTGACACAACTGGAAAGAATGCTTAAAAATCAGTGAAAAATATTTCATAATTAGATTTCCTAGTAAAACCAAACCTGTAGAACTGGACTTAATCCACCATGGATCAGGTCTGACTAAGCAGCCAAGAGAAACAGAGGATTTATTCTTCTCAGCACTGAGAAGACCGTACCTGTTTCACAAACTGGACGTTTTGCTCTTCAGCAAAAAAAAAACTTCTGAAAACAGCAGTTCCTGGGAGCTAGGATTTCTCACACAGGAGTTTATCAAGATCTAAATATTTATTTAGCTTTTTCTTGCACTAAATGCTCAAATGCCTTTGAATTTAAATTTAAATTTAATTGATCTTAATTTAAATTTATTCTGAATGTAAAGTCCAATTTTTTTAGGGAGAGTAATGTGTTAGGATGAAGCAGCTTGTTAGAAAAGTACTCACTTAAAATAATGGAAGGCTTTCATCTTTTATTAAACATTTGAAATTACTAAAAGATCCTACCTCAGAGTGGCTTAGCTTAAAGAGGCAAACTGATACATTTTGTTAATTAGACCATTAAAAAACTCATTTAGGTGTAAATAAGTATAGGTCATTAAATCTTAATGTACAGCGTCAAAGTGAAACTTCAGTCTTCACACTTTCTAGCAATGTTAATTCATGACCCTAAAAAATAATTAAAAATAGAATTAGCATCAAAGAACTTGCTTCCCTCCTTTTTGATTTTAAAGAAAAAAGATATATCGATAGTAATAAAAAGTGTTATTTCTGCTATTCCTCCATTTACACATTCTCTCTGTCTACAAACCTTTGTTTAAATTTATATGTACAACATCTATATTTTTATATCAGTGGGCTATATGAATATTTTTAAAGCACAGCAAAAGACAGCTAGCAGTGATGACCAGTGATGTTGTCAGTAATTTTCATGGTAACAAGAACAGGCTATTTCAATGAAATCACATATTGTGAATTAATGGCATTATAAGGCGTAATAATGAGTCAAAAATGTTATTGGGCACAGCTGAAAAGGCAAGGCTAAAAGGTTGTCTCTTGTTAAGGTTTTTAATGACTACCATCATAAGGTCATATTCTCAATTGCTCATAGCTTTACAGAAGAGGAAGTATTTAGATTGAAAGTTTCTAGGAAATTGCCAAGATTCTCAGGCTGATTTTAGAAAATTTCAGGGAAAAAATCCAGAAACATTTCAGAGAAGTTCAGTCATTTCCAGGAACAGGGAGCAAGAGATCCCATTTGATTACAGAGGGATATCAAGGTTTCTAGGGACTCAAACTGGGATGAGTCGATGCAAAGAGACTGACAACAGAATTGTGAGAAACTGGAAATGGGCAGTAGAGCATATGAGAGACAGAGGCTGGGTGGCCAAGATAGATGCTACAAGGGAAACCTATGGATCCTGAACATCTGAAAAGAATGAGACTGGACTGGGGGCAGAGAAGGGCAAATGAAGTAATGGTGGAATGGAATAAAAACTGAAAAAGACTGCAGAGAACAGGAGATTGACTCAATTATAGTAGCGTGGGTAAAATGGCCTGTGCTCACTCCAGTCTTAAGAACAAATCCCAAGGACACCAGAATCCCAACATTAGCACAAAATCAAGCAGTAATTGTCGTGTATTACCGTACATAGGTAATGGTAGGATCATCAGATCAAAAATAGGTCACAGATCAAAAATAAAATTGTCCACAGTATAGTAATTGGTGGAGATTCTTGCTTTTCCTTTATATATCCTCTAACAAAAAATTATAAGTCTTTTCTTTTCCAGGTACCTAAAATCAAGAGGATGCAGAAATGTCAGTTCTATGCAGTACTAGCCAGGCTTGCAATGCTGACACAACACGTGGGAAAAAATGATAGAGGGATAGAAGAAGGGATTATACTAACTCCCCTTGGCAGGAATGATGCCCAACATTTGTGGACATTCTTTGAGTCCAATACAAGACTACATTTGCTTCCTGACTTAGTGACTGGCTGACATATGAACAAATAAAAGGAGGGTCTGTAAAAATACAAATACTTGAATTGTTTTCAGTCTTCCTAATTCACTTAAGCATGCTACAAAGGACCCTATCTTTTCCTTATATTCAGACTGAATGCTTGCTTTGTAGATAACAATCTTCCCACAAGATGATGACTGACAAGAATCTTTTCACTGAAGGACTACATCAAATATGTTCCTGCACAGATATAACGTATGTAAATTGTTCATGATTATATATGAAGCCATATTACAGCTATACAGGAGAAGTGATTGCTCCCACTGTACACATTCTTTGGAATATTGTGACACGTGCAGGATCAAGCATGACACAAAAAAATTAATCAAAGAATATTTAAATATTCCTTAGAAAGCCACTAAGTTTTCTGATGGTTTTACAGTAGGAAAACTAGTTGCATCTGCACATTACAACTATTTTAGAAGAGTTTATTTCCATCAATGCTTTTACTTTGGTAAACATTATAAACAGTCTATTTGAAGAAACTGTAATAAAAATCAGAGATGATGGAATGGTTTGAATACATTCAAGTTTCTTCCAGTTTAGCTATGCTTGCTTGCTCCTATTGATTTTTTGCTATATCAGCAATGCATAGAAATTCTTGTCCTATCAGGGTGGCATGAGAGTGGATAATAATGGACAATTGTTCTCACAAAGAGCTTACACCCTTTTCTAAGGCTTAAAATTGAAATACAACTAATTATATAAAATAATAGATTGAAATCACTAATAATTCTTCTGGCAAACGGTCACATTTGTTATACTAAGCACATTTGGTTTTCCTAAGCCTATGAGGTTTTCATGTGAAACAGTATACACACCATCTGAATGCCTCCATTTAATTTTAGGAAATTTTGTAAACTTTCTAGACTGTTGCTGTCTTGGAAATTCTCTTACATAGTTTTCAGAAATGTGTAGAAAAAAACAAATAAAAACTTCTTTCTACCATGACTTATCCAATTATCTGGTGGGGCTATGTGACAGACAGGCTGCAGTCAGTAGTCTGATATGTCCAAATTTGACACTGCTTGATGCCGTCTTAGTTGGCTTTTTGTCAGATTGTACTAGATGTGCAAAAGTCCATGTGGAGTCTGCTGGATTATATGATCTTGCTTTAGAATTTAACCAAAAGAATATTTTGCTAAAGGTGATTTACTTCCTTGTTAAATCTGAAACGTGATGATACTACTGGTCTGTTTACACACTAAGTTCAAGTTTCTTCTTATTTAGAACTCTGTAGAGCACTTAAATTGGAATTCTTTGTTGCCCTTGGACAGGGGAAGATTGATTCCAGTGGTCTTCCAGTCAGACTATAGATCAGGATACTCGAGATTGACAACATTTCATTGGTATGAGCAAGAGAAGAGTCAGATTATTCTTTGCCAAGTTATATGACTATGGAGCAGCATTCTAATATTTCTAACTCTCTTACCACTTCACTATTGATATTGTGACAGGATTTGCAACACCATTAGGCTGTGATGCCAAGAGCAATTCTTTAAAGAGTGTGACACAGAATATAGGCTCTGGCAAATGATGCCTTCAGTTAGAAAGCATTAATGTGACAGAACTCTTCCAGAACCTTTTACAGAGAATATGTCTTGACCAAAAAGTGACAAAAGAGTAAATAGTGCTTGAAGCTGTGCAACATAGCATTGAGACAGAAAATTCTCAACTGAAAATGTCTTTTTGTGCAAGAATTGATCTCACTGTCATTTATAGTGATGTGAACCACAGGCAACCACTGAAATCAGTAGGAACTACAGCCATATAAATCAGAGGTCATATGAATAAAAAAGTTGTAAGGTATTATTACTGGGTCACTTAGCTCTGCTCTTTAGTTTTATTTTAGCTCTAACATTCATCAGCTTTGCTTGTCCAAGCTAACTCTTAAACGAAAAATATTTTCTGCAGTTTGGCAACAATGGGCATTCTGGATTGGCTATTCACAGAGCACGTAATAGAAAATTTGTCATAATGGGTCTATCTACTGTTCTACATCCCCTCTCATACTTCATGCCTCTACCTTATATACCCATAAAACATCTGACTATGAAATGACAGAAAGAAAAAGAAAGAAGTGTTCTCTTTTAATAATATTTCTCTGACACCTGAGATTTGATAATCTATATTATCACAGCTACAAATAGTGTTAGCAAACATAAATTAGCCAGCCCCATTACAGACACATTATGTGTCTTTTTGCCATTGAAAAATCCACAGACTATTTTCTGCATAAAATATTTTCTTTTATTTGTTCTAAACTCACTGGCCCTTAAATTGATGATCCATTAATTTCACTGGGCAGTGCATTGCAGAAAACACCCCCATCACTATTCTGAATACTGTGCTGTGTTCCCCCTACTTCCTACTCTTCCCAAACAAAACCACTCTAGGATGAGACTCTCAGTGGTATGAACTGGTAAATGATCCAAAGGAGTGTCAATTTTCACTTTCTGAGTCTTTATAGTCTTTGAAGTGCTTTATATGTAAACCACACTGTATAGCTCACTACCTTTGTTGCCTTTTTATAAGCTTTTATAAGACAGTGAATCTATATTTCAGTTGTCTTGATCAAAATTTGTAAGAACTCTTACAGAAAGAGAAACAGATCTTGAAAAGGATCACTGTCGTATCATCATGATGTCATGAAAGAAGAACAGAAATAATTGAGAACTTCAAGACTTCTGATTATACTGATCTCACTGGAAACTCAGCCTCTTTTCTGGGCTTTGTTGTTGTTGTTGTTGGGGGAGGGGTGGCTTTTTTGTTGTTGTTAAAGAATATCCCACTAAGACACAGTATTATTTTAATGGGTTTTTGTTCCTCTGGAAATAATTGTATTTGGTAGTAATTTATGATCTCTAAAAATACATCTCCAATTGAGATCCAGTTTCTATTGCAATGTTGCAAATTGATGGAATTAACATTAATACTGATTAAATTGATAATGTTTTATGTGATTATTGCTCCACTAATCACTATGTATTCCACCACTATCTGTATGTGAGATCATTAATATGGTATACGTATAAACATTAAGCTTAATGGAGTTAAATCATGAAATGGAAAGGCGAGATGGCTAATTAATGATCAAGCAAACAATTAGCATTCTTTCTTACTAATTCACAAGCTGTTCTATGAGGAACTGCAGCCCTACAGAGCAAAATTCGGTGCATCTCTTAATTATAAATAAGCTAGGGACTTGTAAAAGCACATACTACCTTTCAACCTCCTGTTACTATAGACTGTTTTTAAGCTTCTCAGCGAGATTTTTCCTGGTGAACAAAAAAGGTAATTTAAAGTAACAGCTTTTCTACTACCCTTATTGGTCACCTTTAAGTGAATATTTGACTGATAGGACCTAGTCAAGTTTTACATTTAAGAGACACTTAATGAAAAAGTACATCAGTCTTAAATGGTCCTTAATTGGTTCGTGAGATCTGTCTGTGTTGGTACTTATCACAGGATTGAATTTCACACTAAGGGCTTATTTCTACTAACCCTTAACTCATGCTGAGTATCCCTCTCTCCCTTGCACAAAGTCTCATTGATTTTGCCCAGAGTAATTGTCTTTCTCTGTTCGACAATTCTAGATCTTTTTCTCTGTAGTTTTTATAAAAGAACAAAACCTTTTTTTTTTTTTTTTCTAGATCATTGAAACCTTGGATTGAGTAAATTAATTCTAACTTTACTGTACGACAAGCTATAAAAAGCAGCTATATGAATTTAAAACATTACATTCACTGTTTTCATCTTGCATATAAACTTTAAAATAACACCTTGTGTCCTCTCAAATGCACCTCACAATCTTTCCCAGAAATGTGAAATCAGCACATGGTCCCCATAAGTCCTTAAATTAGTGTCACTATCTGTGGATCAAATATCAACCCATTTTATTTGCACTGCAGTTCTCTTATGACACAAAATTAATGTTTCCTGATTTTTTAAGCATGGGCTCTCCAGATTTTTCCAGTTACTACTGCCTTTATGTGACTACCTACAGCTGCAGTATTGGATACGAAAATTTTCAGTGAGAGCATTATTCTACCAAATTGAAAGTCAAGGTGTATTTTTCAAGGTATTTCAATAAATTCTCACTTGGGGCAAAACTCAAAAGCTTTTTAGACTGCCTGGCCTGGTCTTTGATATCTCACAGGTTAGAGATAAAGAACAGTATTTCAGTGAATAAATTATAATCCCAAGAGCAAGAACATTTTGTAGACCTTCTGTACCTTCAAGACATAAACTGGGTCTTTATAGGCAAAGATAAGCAAGACATAGTATCCAGAAAACTCATGTTTTGAGCCATTTAAAAAATCCTTAATTGAAGGTCTTATAGACACATATGTGATATTGGATGTTTGATCAGAAGGAAGATGTTACGATGTTATAATTGCTATAATGATCCCACAGGACAGGCATTTTCCATGTGTTTGACAGTCTCAAAAGAAGCCTGGACATTACTTCTTCCAACTTGACCAAATGTGCCACAGTGGATGTTTGACATCTGCAAACAAAAGGCCACATAACAGGCATGGCAGAATGAAGCAAAGTCACCCAATCCTGACCAGAAGTCAGGGAGGTTGCAGTGCAGAGACTGTGTGTCAGTGAAGGACACTTCAGAAGGGAGAAAGAAAACACAATGAAAACAAGGAAAAGAAAGCTCAATATGAGACAGAAAAATAGAAACCTCTACTGAGATATCAAGGAGTAATCTGCTCTTACAAACCTACTTGACATATATTCTCTCTAATCTTATTGAGAGACAGGATAAATTTATATTTATATATTATATCTAT
>NW_010109940.1:0-3545 GCF_000699245.1 Pterocles gutturalis
TCTGTAGACCCTCCTTTTACACTTGAGGTGCCCAGCAGACCCCTGTTTAACTATTTCAAAAGCACACAAAAATAATATGCAACTAGGCTTTGCGTTGCAGATTGGTCTTAAAGAGAGATATTTACATTCCTGTATGAAATGCTTATGTTGAATGCTACTTACTGTTGATAAGCTGTGGCGCTTTGTAATCTGCCTCAAGTGTCGTATCCTTATGATTGAAAAGAGTTGGAAAACTGGTTATGCTTAATCAAGAAGTATTTTAACCTGTGCATCCTTTCTCGTAATGAAAGAGTCTGGTTTGGTTTTTGTCTGTCTAGGTAAACTTTTGCAATGGTGTTGCACAGCAGAGTACAGGGAGTTTAGACCAGACAAGCTTCTACTTGATGAGTAGACTGGATACCGTTGAGGCACCATGTCCGTTCAGAGAAGACCACTGTTTTCAGTTTTTGATTTTGGAAGTTCACCTTTTTCTGTTCAATGTATTAAATTAATGGGATTATTTTCTGATTTTCTATCAGTATAATATATATAGATAACATATGGGACTGTATTGTTAGCATCAGAAAAATATGGGATCTTCCAATACTAATGGCTTGTTATAAAGGGACATGAATTAATATTTTTGTTCTTAGTTTTTGAAAGCCAGAAAACATTCTTGGATTATATAATCTGACTTCTTTCGTACCACTCATTCACTTTCACAGTTACCAATACTGAAACTAATTATTTAATGTTTTAGTCATTAAGCAGTTATTGTTAGTTTTGTATCCCTGGATTGTTATATGCCACAGCCAGAAGGTTCTACTGAAGGATACATCACCAGTAGTCAAACACATAGTATACAAGAGAATATATTAATACTTGCCCATATTAGTGGGCAATCTGTAGCAAGAAGTTGAACTCTCAAAATTTAATGTCAGCTGGACCTGTGGAGAAAGTCCCTTGTGATACCCAGTTAGACGTTTTGAGTCTTTATCTCAAGATTTTGTAGGATTTTTTTAAAGCTACTGACAAGAGTGATGTAGCCCCTCTGATACTTTATCCCCATTCTATTTCTATCTCTGATTCTGTAGAGGAAAGAAAAGAACTCCAACAAATTGTGTGTCCTTGTTTGTGTAGTGCCATACATTGTTGTCATTACTGTCAATTCAGAACCGCTAATGTTGTGGCCGTGTTAGCAGAACTGCAAACCTTATGCTTTTCACCATAGACTGTAAAGTATGTGCAGGGAAGGTGAGGCTGTTTGTTGATGAGTAATAAAAATAGGTCAAAGGCAAATGTTATATTATTAAGATAGCAAATTTGTGTTTTTTCTTTCGTCACGTGCAAAATGATTTTAATAAGTATATGGATTTTAATAAGTATATGCTTACTGCCAGGAAATTCTTGGGTAAACAAAGGCCTATTCTATTCAGCTTGCAGAGGATCATTAATGAATCTAGGAAGAGAGGTAAAAAAAGGACCTTCAAGGGTTCTCAGAACAGGCCCCTGCTATCGCAGGTACCAAATAACGCAATCCCTTTCATGAATTTATCAACATTTATTTTAAGAAAAAAAAAATTTTCCTTAATTTAGATAGGTGCTACCGTGTTCATATATTTTCGCTGTTATATTTGGATATTTTTCTTTTTGTCATGTCAGAGTTGTACCTGCACGTTATTTTCTAGAAAAGTGTTAGACTACTCTCAGAACCTAGCTATTTATATAATGTAATTGGGCTTTTTCAGAGTTTTTTGTCTAGAAGCATGACAACTGGCTACGTTCCCTTTCCCTAATGCACTTACAAAGTTATATTTTATTCTGCTGCTTCTTTCTTCACTTCTTCAGTATACAGGCTTTTCTAAATACATCCTTTACTACCATGCTGTCTAGAAGTTTACAGGTGTCTTCAGAAAAAATCTGGAAAAATAGACTAGGAATTTATTCCATCCTTGTCATTATGTCCTTCATTTATATGACTGACACCTGTGAACTAGACTAGAGATACCATGAGAACAAAAGGAAGAAAAATAAAAGCAGGCATATTTTGTTCTTAATTTGCTGTTTACGCGTTAGAGATTATCTTAATTCTTTTGTTTCACCAATATAGTGATGGTTTAGTTTTCATGAAGTCCAGCAGTTTTCTTTGAATCAGAGTTATGATTAGACACAGGAATATTTCTGCCATCAAATAAGTCGGATTTGTGCAGAAAAGAATAGAAGTTTTATCTGTTTATTAAAAAGATTGTATCTGTCTGTTTAAAAGTCTACCATGCATTCATGAAATGTAGATCCGGAGTGAGATCTAACCATTTAATCTAAGAAAACAAAATTTGCTCACAGTCATCATTATAAAGCCAAATATTTTTTCACATATCCTTCATAGATTATGCAGAGCCTGGAAGAGACTGGGAAGAGAGATTTCCGTCTTGGTCTGCATGATTCTGGCATTAACTCAAGTAGCCAGGGGGTATATTAAGTTTGCCCAAATACTTGAGCTCAAATATTCTAGAACAACTTTGGTAAGTACAGCAGATCTGAAGGACTTTCGCTGTATTTTCTTTCCAGTTCTTTGTAGGTAACTATGCAAAATTACAGTGTTAGAGTAGACCATACTGTCTCTGTGTTTAAGTGAGTAAATGATGCCTAATTCTGTCACCTTCATACTAATGATTGTTCAAAGAGAATAGTACATGATGGAGACTTTGGTCAGAAATCTACAATTTGCACATTTCATTTTTATACAAAGGTTTGTGTTCTGGTCTATGAATCTTAGTTAACTTTGGGAACTATAGGTTTTTGAATGCTTGGCAAGGAAATATGTTTATTTTGGCTAAGAGTGTGGAAACATGAAACTTTCCATTTTCCCATCATGTCAGCTAGAAATAGAAAAGAGTAGCATGGAGCTATTAGATCGTCTAGTCTGACCTTCTGTATACCACGGTTTGTCCCACTTACCCTTGTTGTAAGCCCAGTAATCCGTGTTTTTTGAAGGCAGAATTTGTGTTCAGTTGCAGAATATATTTTGGAGAAGTGGCTATGTTGATGTGAAGACAAGAAAATGTGGAGAATTATGCTGCTTCTTTTGGTAGTTTCTTCTAGTGATTGAGTATACCTGCTATGAAACATTTGTGCCCAATTCAGTATCAGCAAATATGTCTTTTTGCTTTTCTCTGATTAAGGTTGGGTCTTTCTCAATTTTGACTGTTATTTCCTCTGATTTCATTTGTAGACTTATACTGTCTATCTTCTCAATCTTTTTTTTCTTGGAATGAGAGAATAGGCAGTCTGTTCTGGTAGTTGGGAGGAGAGTATAGAGGTGGCCCCTGTGAGGAACTGCTGGAAGTTCCTCCAGCTCCAGGGTATTGGTAGTGGCATGGGGGGAGCACTACTGAGATGACCCCTGTGAGATGCTGCTGGAAGTTTCCCTGGCTCCACGCCAGACCTGCCCTGGCCAGGGCCTAGCCAGTCAGTGCCTCTGCAAATGACATATTGGAGAGGGGGCACAGCATCGTGAGTGGGGGCACAGCCCTGGGCAGTGCCTGGCCCAGCCAGTCCATCCCGCT
>NW_010109940.1:3589-4004 GCF_000699245.1 Pterocles gutturalis
CCCTGCCCCAGCCCGGCCCCAGCCGACCCCGCGCAGCCCCCATCCGAGAGCCGGGAGTTTCTGAGGAGGCAGCGAAAGAACCTGCAGCGGAGAGAAGAGCGGGATGTGAGAGAGGCAGCTACACAGACGCAAAGGTCAGTGAAGAGAAAGGAGAAGAGGAGGTCCTGGGGCAGAGATTCCCCTGCAGCCTGTGGTGAAGAGCATGGTGACACACGTTAGTCCGCGCAGCCCGTGGAGAGCAGAGCTCACCTGCAGAGAGCGGGATGTGAGAGAGGCAGCTACACAGACGCAAAGGTCAGTGAAGAGAAAGGAGAAGAGGAGGTCCTGGGGCAGAGATTCCCCTGCAGCCTGTGGTGAAGAGCATGGTGACACACGTTAGTCCGCGCAGCCCGTGGAGAGCAGAGCTCACCTGCAG
>NW_010109941.1:0-864 GCF_000699245.1 Pterocles gutturalis
GGGCTCAGGTTCTTCACGCCCAGGCAGCAGGGACCAGACATCTGCTCCTCACACGGGAACCGGCCGGGTGCTGCCGTCGTCGGGAACGTTGCTCGCTGGCCTGAGAAGTTCTGCGTCCTCAGGAAGACTTGGAGGATAGAGGAGAAGCAGCCTGAGCGAAGGCTTGGCTCCCTTCCCCGCATGTCCTCAGCCGTGCGGTATGTCTGCCGGCACGGAGCCGGGAGCAGCCACTCCCTGGCACGCTGCAGGATGCCAGCATGCCCCAACCCCAGCCGCCATCCTCATCCCTCACCAGCCCCATAGCTCTGCTCTGCAAAGAGCCATACAACCTCAGCCCACTCCCGAGGAACCCCAGGAGGAGAAGATGGCAGGATGGCCGGTTCTCCCTGTGGAACAGTGTTCTCCTCCTCCTAACTATGGTACTGAGGAGGAGGGAGGCTCCTTGTGCCTTTGAGAGGGCAAAGCAGAAGGGAGGTGCTGCAGATGTAAAAGCCCATTCTGCAGATGCAACATCCCATTCTGCATGAGCAGAGGAACGTCTGGGTCACTGCATGCTGCAGAGCAGCAACGCCTGGGGCAATGCTCTGCACAGCACAGAGGGGCCACGGGGATGTGTGACAGCAAAGGGAAAAGGAAGAGAAGCGCTGCAGGCATCAGCTCACCTCGCTGGCACTGGCTCTTCCAGAACCGCTTGCAGTAGATGATGGAGAGCGCCAGGAGCACCAGTACGATGATGACCAGGGCGCTGCTGGTCAGGGCGAGAAGGGCTGTGTCCTGCGGCGGCACGGTGGGGACAGCTACCCTCACCAGGTTTGGTCGAGACCGACCTGCAAACACACCGGCCACAAAACGCTGGAGCCTACC
>NW_010109941.1:1456-6649 GCF_000699245.1 Pterocles gutturalis
CCCCGGCAGGCACTCCCCGCAGACCGCGTTGGTCGTTGCCGTGCAGTTGGACTTCTGGACGCGGTTGATGAGGGGGCAGGAGAGGCAAGGCTTGCAGCCGTGGTGCCCCCAGCAGTCCTTGAACTTCCTGGGGGGGCAAGGGACGCACTGCGCGTCCTCCCCACCGCCGTCGCCACAGTCCTGCAAGACACGAGGTTGGGTGCGCGGTCGTGGTGAGGAACCACTTCAGGTCCCAAAGCAGTACCAAGGGGAACTGTCCCTTCTTTGGGGACAAACGGTGGAGGGGCTACTGCTTAGGTGATGGGTCACCAAAACCCAGCCGAGAGCAGATGCCACAAGAGCAGCTCTGATGGAGACACAGGGCAAGCTGTCTATTGCCCAGCCATGGCCACTGGCCACATTTTGGGAAGAGGAAGGCTCCAGCAGTGACATGCCCCAGGAGGCACCACTGGCTGGGCTGGACCCCCCAGCAGGCACATCCTGCTGCTGCCCACCCAGCGTGCAGCCTGGCCAGGCAGTGTGGCTTCACCTGGGGCTAAAGATCAGGAACTGTAGATTTCCATCGGCAAAAAGGAAAGAGGGCACTCTGAACAGCAACCTGAAATCCCTTCCCACCTCCTACTCCCATCGTCTCGCCCTCCTTCCTATCCAGGGTGAGGGAAACTGTCCACCGCCCCTTCCCACCGAGTCCCAGCTCTTCCCAACGTGCCAGGACCTATGATGATCCTTCTGAAGGAAGGCTGGTAGAGGATTCATCTAGCACTGTAAAAACCTTAGTGCCAGGTGACTCCTGGTTATTCCAGAGCAGCCGATTTACCTTGGAAAGCTCCTGCCCGGGCATGCAGCTTCTGCAGGGGGGGTATTTCCCATGCTCATCCAGGTACTCGCTCTCTTGGCAGTCCATCGGGGCTGGAGAGAAGCCAGGAGCCTGAGGAGGAGAGGCAGAGAAAGCAGAGCGGTCACAGCCAGCCCCAACACTTTAAGATGAGCAGCATGTCCTTTTCTGGGCAGAAGTTTCCGCTCTGGCCATGAGAGCAGTCTGCATTTCTCCTGCATCGCGGATGTTGGTGCAGCAGGAGGAGGCTGCTGCTCCCGCTGCAGGGCAGCCTGCTCCAGCACCCAGGAGGAGTTTCCCAGCAAGGCTGGGCATGAACCCTCTGGTTTTGTCAACACATCACAGCCTTCACGATGGAGCAAATGAAATTTAATTTCCAGTACAAAGGTAGTCCCACCGACTGCTCAGGTCCCTGATCTGCAGGAGGTCAGTGCACTTTGTCGGCTCCGGCTGCAGGTCTGGGCACCCCAGAAAGCTCAGTCCCAGCAAAGTCCCAGCTTGGGGATCCAGCAGCCCAGCTCCGGCAGTGAGGCTGGAAACACTGTTCAACCAGCCTTGGGAGCAAGACTCATTAACTTCTAAACACCCACGAGGAACAGGAAACCCCTGAAAATGCTCTTTTGAAGACCACCACCCTAAATAGCCTGAACCCCCCAGGAAATCCTGGCATTTCCAGAGCCGTCCTGCTCCACAGCCGCGGGAGGAGGAACGGCTCAGTCGGGACACCCATCCCTGCAAGCAGAACTGGAAGCGGGCTGCAGAGGCCCCTCAGCACCCTCCAGCCCCTCTGGCCACAGCCCCTTCCCCTCCCACCCACCGAACGCAGTGTCCCACAGCTGCATTCCTCATGAGCTTTCTCTGCGCTCCTCTGCCTAATCCCCCACCACTCCCTTGCGGGCTGCCCTTGGGAAGCGGACACTTGGACAGGCTCCCCGGGCTCTGAACGACTGGGATTCATTCATGATGAAGTCTGCCCCGGACGAGCATAGAGTGTGAGTCACCGCTCGTCGAGCTCCCGCGCACGGCTGGGACGCATTCGCTGCTACAAGGAGAGGCAGCGCAGGCCAGCGAGGATGGGCGATGAGACGCGAAGGGAGCTAAATTTGTCTTGCAAACATCTCAGAAGGGGCATGATCACAGCCTATAAATAGCATAAAGGTTACTGACACTGACGAATAAATAAAGGAGATTTGTCACCATCTCAGAAGGTGGTGAGGAGGGTGCTCGGTGCCGGCACCCCGGGAGGAGCAGGGGTGGTGTGTCAGGGCATTCAGCCCATAGCCAAACCCTAAGAGAAATAAAAAGGGGGGAAGACAGGCCCCAGATGGGTGACATGACCGCTTCGGAGGGCTGGCATGCTAGCAGCCTAACCCCAACCCCTCGGCAAGCTCTGAGCCCGCAGCCCCCTGTCCCGCCGGTGGGTGCCTCTGCCCAGAGCCGGGGTCAGGGCTGCTGATGCTCCAGTCGAGTCTGGAGCTGGATTTAGAGTTTCACTTGTAACAAGGGCACTACACGTATGAAACAGAGCTGCAGGCAACAGAGAAGGAACCAAAACACCGGAGCCTGGAGAACAAGGGGAGACCGACTTCCACCCACTCTCCCAAGTGCCATTGTAACACAAGAAAGAAAAAGAACAAAACAAAAACCCCAAACCAGCAGTCCTGGTGAAACTACCCTGCAAACACAGCACCACCTCTTTCTCTTGGGTATTTACAGATTTTTCTGCACTTCGGCAGGGTCTGCAGTCAGGGGCACGTCCCTCGCAGTCTGGCTCCCCAGCAGAGGCACAGCGTAACCAGTTTCCCAAATACAGAACGTTACACAGGCAAAAGGAATCCTGTGCCAGGGCAACTCCACGCGCAAGGACGTCGGCCAGCATGACGGGATCGCTCTGGGATGGCGGGGAAACAGTGCACCGCAACCACGCCAGCAGAACCATTAAGCGTAGAGCAGGCCTGCTATTTCTCAAGCCACAATATAATAATACATGGAACAAACGCTTTGTTCAATATCTGGCATGAAATTCAAAGCTGTGGTATTTGATTTTTTTTTTTTACCTCTTATTTTAACAATACCAGAACCAAGACATTTAATTTGTAAGCGGAGCATACATCCAAACCACACAGCACTGCCCTGGTAAAGCAGCAATTGCTGATAGTCTAGTAAGTGAGGAAAACAACTGGTCCTAATTAGGCAAAAGCAAAAACCAAAAACAACAACAAACCCCTCCCATCTCTTTGGAAACTACAGAGGATCTCAACCTGAAGGCCAGAGCAACAGATTTGATTTGCTAAAGAGGAATGTGAACACGACACAGTATCAGCGCACTTCTGAGTTGGAGGGAAGCAAAATGTACTGCCATCCTTTCGAGAGGCATGAAATCTTCTAACTTAAAACCATCATCGTGTGTTAAAGGAGTCCTTTATTGTCTTAATGAGGCAACTTGCCTGAGCAAGTGAGCAGAGTGTGCTCCCCACTGCGTTATTACTCAAGACAGCAAAACCATGAGTTGATGAATGAGTTTCACTGCACGAGATAAAAAGCATTTCAGCAAAGCTACAGTGCAAGCTGCAGTTCATTCACCTCTGTGACAGTTCTGGAGCTCTGTCATTTTCTTTTTCCCCTGAAAATGTAGTTTTTAAAAAGAACTAGACTATACAGGAGTTTAAACTATCTACAAATTTCTTTTGCATCCAGTTAATGTCTTCTTGAAGGAAAAAAGGGCGAGGAAATCAATAAGTGAAAGTGTTCAAAAAAATCACCAGTGAAAGCACTAGTGCTTCTGCTTCTTGCTGCCTGACCATGGCCTGGCAGGTCTGGGGGGTGGGCAGGCAGGGTGGTGCAGGACCTGCAGCAGGAGATGGCCCAGGCTGGTCCCTGCCCCAGGCACAGACCCCATCCCCTCAAGCTGAGGATCTCTGCTCGCCCAGGACAGGGGGTGCAGAGACCCACCTCAGGATGCTGCAGGAGGTTCCTGCTCTGCTGCAGGCCAGCCCAGTGCAGCCAGGCAGTGACTGTGTCTCAGAGGGAGATCCTTGTATACATTGGAACATAACAGAGAGCTGAAATCCCAAATAAGAACTGCAAGTGAAAAGGAGAGGGGAAAAAATGAAATGTTATCTGGAAAATATTACTGCATGCCTTGTGTTTGGCAGCGTCCAGTCCCAGTCTCTTGCTCAGTCATTCCTCTGCTCCCGTTCATTTTGTCTGGACAGCATCCCTCTGTGCCTCCTACACCACGAACCATGCTGGGAGTGGCTCTGCCACCCCCACAGGATGCCCTGCAGATGAGGGACCGCTCAAGAGAAGCAAAACTGTGTGAAAAAAAGACTGAATCTGAACCTTTCCACATGGTTCGGAAATCAGCAGGTTTCCCGATATATTTGGAAATTCTACTCACATGATTGTCCACTAATTGTTTACCTTGGAGCAGCTGGGAACTTATATTTGCTTTAGGTGAAAGCAGCCTGAGCTTGGGCAGGAAGCTCTCGGGGCTGGTCCCATCTCCCTATACCCCACCGCAACGGCCCCCAGGCCACAACGCTGCCTTTCAACACCTGCCCACTCGCTCTAGCTGCTGAGGGAGGCATCTGAAACATCGCCAAAAAAACCCAACATAGGACAGAGTGTGTCGGTCCTGGTTTTGCTGCTGTTCCCATTCAGCTCTGTGGAGTCCCACAAGGTGCCCGCCCTGGCCCAGCTCTATCCCTGACCACACTGGGGGGGGCTGCCCCAGCACCGCGCCCACGGGGAGCAGGAGCCACGCTACAAACTGCGGTGGACAACCGAGGGTTGAGACAGGGAGAACCCAGGGTGCTGGAGGACCTTGACACCCCACCGCTCGTGGATGACTTCAGTCCCGGGCCCCCAGGGTTACAGCTGTGGGGCTCTGTTCCATATTCACTGCAAAGGTTTGATAGAGAATCACAGACAGGACCAGAACTGCTGATTTTTGTCAGGTTCTGGCTGTCCACCTTGGACACCCACACTCTGCCTTATCCGATACCTCAAGTAAGGCTGCCAAAACTCCTACCAACCTTGGACGTCTATCTGTTTTGTGTCCCACACCTACTTCGCGATTGTCACTGCCTTGCTTGCGATAATTATTCAGTCTCTTTGGAGTGCCTGGTTTGTTCTCCCCTCCTAACGCCGTCATTAACAAACTCACACAACTACACCGTGTCACTTGAACAACGACTGCTACGAACAAAGGAATTTGCAATCAGCACTTATGTGAGCTACTTAAATGTGCCCTGAAACGCCTGACACCTTTCGGTAGGTGAAAACACTTGAGCATTTCCAAGGGGTCCCTGGTCACGCAGCTCCCACGCGGAGCCGAGGGACGAACCGAGCCCCCG
>NW_010109942.1:0-968 GCF_000699245.1 Pterocles gutturalis
CGTCGATCTGTAAGACCTGAGACAGGAAGACGTTTGAGCCTGGTTTCAGCCCTGGCTTTGCTCCCACTGGGCCACTCGCTGTCTCCCGATGCCACCCTGCGATCCCATCCCCTGTCCCTGCTGTGGGAGCAGCCGTACGACCGGGAACGCTGCAGGGGTCCGGCACACGGAGCTGGGAACGCCACAGCCCGGAGGTTAAACTCCTACGAGCCCGATGCAGCTTTGCAGCTGCTCTCCCGAGGTTCCGTGGCCCATGCGTCTCCTACGCTGGCCCCACACAAATGCCACGAGGAGAAGGCCCCCGATGAAACCAGACACTTAAAAATCCGCTTCTCTGAGCGTTTCCCCATCCACACCCCACCCCGCAGCCCAAGAACCGAGCGCAGTGAATCAGAAACGCTCAAAATGCCACGAGTTCAACAGCTGGGCGTGGGAGCAGCGCTGCAGAACCCCTCGACTTCTGAGTATTGAAACCAAGAATCCAGAAAGTTTGAGCACCTACACGGGTTCCCAGAGAAAAGACCCGCACGCGGCAACAGAGAAACCTCCCGGCGTCCCGGCGTGCGGCTCTTCGAGATGAACCACAACAGCAAGGGGCAATCACGGACCAAGGGTCATATTCCAAAATCTACTTTGGGCAAAATGTTCATCAGAAGGAGTCAACCCAGCCCCGAACAGCCCCACCCGCAGCGAGCTGGCCGGAGCCCACGTGCTGAGTCAATGTGAAAACCCAAACCCACCGGTGACACCCCCGGGGTAGGAGGACCCCCAGGCGCTCGGCTGCTGGAGCGGCTCACACAGAGAAGGACGTTTGAGGGAACCTCAGCGAGTTCACCCCCGTGTTTGTGGGTTATTACCTGGCCCAGGTGCTCCACGGTAACGAGCTGGGTACCGGCAGAGTCACAGCAACGAGAGAGACTAAAGCGAGCCCTCGGCAGCCGCAGAGAACGGCCCCAGGCAGGGGGCCA
>NW_010109942.1:1149-1880 GCF_000699245.1 Pterocles gutturalis
GGAGCGTTCCCCCCGCGGACAAACCCGCGGCCAAGCGGGGCTGCTGCCGGCAGCAGCAGAAGGCTGGAGCAGAGCCTCTGAGGTCCTGTGCCACCAGCTCGCCTGAACCTCTGAGATGAAGTCTGAATCCACCCCAGTGACCGAGCCAGGGGCTCAACGCAGCATCTGCCACCCACGTCCTTACACGAAGGTCTTTAGAGAAAGAGCGGAACGGCGGAGGGCTCTCAGACGTGAGGAACCACTGCAGAGAAACACCCAACACCCCAACGCTCCACCCGCACCGGGAGACGCGGCTGCAGACAGAATGAGGTGGCAGCAGCACAAAAGGAATTTGCCAAATGCCACCTTTGCACTTGCAGCAGCTCCTGCACCATGGCACGCACCCCACGGGGCTCAACCGACACCGCGACCAGCCCGAGACACCCGGGACAGACAGCAGCTTGTCTGCCCCAGCACAGAGCCGATAAAACCAAACAAAGCGCCGGACGTAAACGGAGAAGAGCAAATCTCCTCTGTGCAGGTTCATGATGGCACGACGGGTGCCCAGCTCAGCCCTTTTGTCTCTCTCTGGGCTCCCAATCTGCTGCACCAGCCTCCAAAACTCCCAGAGCGGTGAAAGTGCTCGAGAAAGCAGAACCCAAACAGATGCTGCAAGAGCTGCCTGCGACTGAAACGGCTGCAAAGTCCTTCCCGACAGAAGCAAGACTACGCCCCGCTGCGACAAGGGCTCC
>NW_010109942.1:1890-2701 GCF_000699245.1 Pterocles gutturalis
TGGTGACCAAACTTTCCAACACCAGCACAAACTCTGAACTATTTCTGTGGATCAGGCAATCTAACAAAGCCTCCGGAGCCTGCTCCCACGAGCATCCCGCTCCCTTGGGAACACCTTGGCCAAGAGAAACCCGCTGCATCCTCCCTGCACCCAAGCTCCGTGCCGGTGCCGAGGAGCCGTGCCGGCGGGGCGTACCTGCTGCCCCGCCGCTGCGGGGGCACGCTCGTGCTCCAAAGCCACCGGGCCCGCTCCATCTCTTCACACTTGCTGTGCCGAGCAGCGAAGGCCGAATCAGACAAGTCCTCGATCTGGAAAGGGAACGGGAGGGGGTTTGGTCAGAGCCGTCTGAGATCAAACACGCGGCTACCTGCAGTTTTTCCAGCATTAGCTACAGCATGGATTTAAATAAATTTCTGTCTAGAAGGAGGCAGATGCTACCAGTGAGTGCTCAGTCTGCATCACTTAGGAAGAGACTAAAACGTAAAAACCAAAGAAATGTACTTATCCCAGAGCGAAAGCGCTCACGCGGAGGTTGAAGGAAATGCCATTATGACCAGTTTAGCTAAAATAATAACTGCAGCAGCATGGCTGCTCATGATTTCTTCATTAGACGATTCCATAAAAAGACTGATGCCCAGAGAGGTCTCCTGACGGCAATTACATTCAGCTGTTCCCAGCCTGTGCATCCAGCTCCTGCCTTATCCCGCCTGTCCTGAAAAGGAGCCGACGCCAGGCTGGTTCTGCCGGGCCAGCTGGGCCATTTTACGGCAAAAAAGGAAGAGACTCTGCGCCTCCCTGCTGAGCTCCCCGT
>NW_010109942.1:2711-3596 GCF_000699245.1 Pterocles gutturalis
CCCCCCGTGTCCACTCCCCTCCGGCATCCTCCGAGGACACTGCTCAGCTGCTGCCAGCCCCAGCCCACGTTAACAAAACTCGTCTTACCTCCTCGTTGTCTTCATCAGGGTTCGCTTTCAGAGCACTGATATCCACCTCGCGCCAGCTGCAACACACAACGCGGGAGAGCATCAGCGCCGGCACCCCCGCGTGCCCCGCTCACCCCGACACCACCACCGGGAAAGGAAAACCACGCCTGCCACCACGAGCAGCACACTTGGGCTCGGTTTTAAGCCAAGCGGCCACATCTGTCTCCCAAAACCCCTCCTGTGCTATCAGACAGCGGTTGCTCCCCGTCCGCCTGCTCCGTTCTGAGCCCAGCTTTTTGCAGTGGGTTGCGCCCGCCGAGGGCAACACCGGGGGACAGGCAGGAGACGTCCGAGAGCGAGGCTGAAGCCTGCCAAGGGCAGAGGGAGCAGAGCAGATGCTGCGGCGTTTCCTCCTCTTCCTCTGGCTCCCTCCCTGCCGGGGAGAGCGCGTAGGACCAGGAGGAAGGATGAGATAAGCTGGGAAAGAAACTGGGAGGGAAAAGGAGAGCTGGAAACGGGGCAGTTGGGATGAAGAAGCTGCACCAGCGCTGCAGCGCGTCAGCAACCGAGCACTCGGGTGTGAAAAGCAGCGACGGATCCCAGCTGAGGACACCCAGCGTGACCCAGCGGAGACCCGAGCAGGGCAGCTGCCGTCCCGCACGAGGGACGTTCAGACAACACGCTCCCTAACTCAGCAGGTCTGCATCAGTGGTACGATCAGTTTTCCAAACTTTCTCCTACTTCCAAGGAAGGAAAAAGCCGCTTTCCTCGCCAGCCACAGGGAGCAAAGCCGCAGGCGGGGCTGAAACGCTGCCC
>NW_010109942.1:3627-6117 GCF_000699245.1 Pterocles gutturalis
TTGCGGAGGTGAGAACCCCGCGGGAGGCAGGGAGCAGGCACGTACCTGGGCGTGAGGATCTCTTTGTACTGCAGCTTCTCCACGCGAGTCGTCGCAGCAACGGACATCGGGATGACGATGTTGTTAATATCAAACGAACTTTCGCCTCTCCTCCTCCTCGGCTGCTGAAACATGAAGACGAGAGCAAGGTGAGAAAGGGCTGCAGGTGTTGTTGATGGAAAAAGGACGGTGGCCTCAGCTGAGATGGCCTCGTGTGAGCTCTGGGGACTCCGGAACCAACAGCCATTTGCATCAGAACGGAGCTCACCTACTGCCTGCTGGAAGTTCTCTTCCCAACCAGAAACCCTTCGGCTGGAAGGGATAAACACGGGCAAGGTGCTGATCCTAGAGCCCCAGCCACCATCTCCACCCCGGCACCAGCCAGGCGGATCTGGAGACTGATCTGGCTGATGAACTGCCCCAGCAAGGAGAAACATCTCCCGTATAACCCAGTTCCCTACTGTCAGTGTAAGGAAGGTGGGGAGAGCATCAGGGAAAAGAACCATCCAACAGCTCCCCTGCTGGTGTCCCTGCAGGGCTCCGGAGCCACCACAGGTGACACGGACAGAGGAGGAAGGTGAAGCTCAGGCAGGAGCCCACCTCTGGGTTTGACAGCTGTGCTAAGGGTCTAACACCTTCCATCTCTACCATCCTTTTGCCTGGAACAGATTTTCTAAGACAGAAACAAGCTCCACACTCAGCTATTCAAACCTGGCTGAAGGCTGGGGGCTCTCCTACCATCTGTCTATCCAAAAACCTCCCCCAGACCCCTGACGGCAGCACTGCTGGTACAGTGACATGAATCCTCAGGGATTCGGCTCATCTCCCGAAGGGAGCCACCAGCCATTTACCATGTTCCCCGTCTCCTTCGATCCCTGCGGCTCTCAGGGTAAAAACGTGCGGGAACCCCCTGCCAGGGACCTGCCACAGCCCAGCCCCAGGACGGGGGTGAAGCTGGGTGACGACAGAGCGGGTGGGTGACGATTGCCATGGCAGCAGGGAAATGCCACCGCGTCGCTGTCAACAGTGAGGTGACCCAACGGCTGGGGACACGGGCAATCCTGCGCCAGGCTGGGATGCTCCAACCCAGGAACCGGAGCCTGGAGCCCACAGAACAGACCCAACGCCTGCGATGCTCCTGCAGGACTCGGCCGCTGAAGGGAAGACACTTCACCTTGCTCTCCTGAACAACCTCGTGAGAACGCAGCAGAAGCAGCAGCCAGAGAAGACCCAGATACGTGTGTGAAGCACAAGGAAATGTCATGGTGACACGCCAGAGCTGCTGAGGAGAGCTGTCCTCTTCTCCAAAACACCCAGCAGGGTCCAGCCAAACCACCGCTGCTCGCTGGGTTCTGCAGACGCCCCGGGCCACCACCGGGTTCTTCACCGATGACACCGCTGAGGACGTGACAGCAAACTCCGCGGTGACGGAACCCAGCCGGGACCTCCCAGTCCCCGAGCAACAAGCTTGGAGCAGGGACAAGGGCACACAAGGCTGAGCTGGAAGCGGTGTCCCCAGCTCCGCCACGGGCAGGTGCCTCTTCACCACCCGGTTTCACCAGGAGGGTTGGAGGACATTTGCTCTGTTACCCTGGGTCACACCCAGCTTGGGCTGGGGCACAGACGGCTGACGGGAGCGGTCAGACCCAGGCCAGGTTCTGCATCGGGACACCTCCCAGTCCCGCAGAATCCTGTCCTTTCATCAGGGGCTTCTGTTAGCACGGGTCGGGCGCTGGGAGGATGGGTGACATCTGTGACACCCATCTGTCCCAGAGCACAGGGGACAGGAGCTCTGCTCCTGCTCACTGACAGCTTTCAGACACGTAAATGTCCCAAATCCCATCGTCCTTCAGCATTTTGGGAGGCTGTCTCAGAAGACAGGATGAGTTAAGGACCTGCTGAAGTGTGCGTACAGGTGAGAGGATCCCAGCCAGCACCGAGGGACCTGGGACACAGCCCCAACCTCATCCCCAGCCCAGTGCCACCGGGGTCACGCAGGGAAAGCTGTCCCCATGGCAGCCCCGCTGTCCCAGCAGCACAACGCCGCCGGTGCTCAGCTCTCCTCCTCCTCTCCCTGGCATTCCCAGACAACTTCAGCAACAAAATCCCCAACGTGGAGCACAGCCAGGGGACTACCGAGAACATTCCCCAGCAGGTCCTGAGCTGGCGGTGAACCTGTAACTGCAGCTGACCGGCTCTCTGCACAGCCAGCATCAATCCAGGAACCGCAGCAGATCCAAAGTCGGAGTCAGAAGCGGGGTCAGGACTCCTACCATCACGGCGAGGGAAATACTGAGCGCTCCCACGCCTAAGGTGCCTCAACTGCTCCAAAAGCCGCGACGCCATGGTGGAGCCGAGCTCCGAAACCTCTCCAGAAAGGCACGAGCTACTTACGGCCGTGACGGAGGTGCCCTGGGAACTCGTGCTGGCAGGAGCGGAGCCTTCCGAGGA
>NW_010109942.1:6127-6360 GCF_000699245.1 Pterocles gutturalis
CGATGGGGCGGGGAGGTGCGGGGGTCCCAGCCGCTGACAAGTAGCTTGGGCCACCGACGTCCGTGTGATGCTTCAACACTATGCAAAGGAGAGCGGGAGAAAATGAAGAGCGACATTAGCAAAAAAAAAAGCAAAACCCAAAAACCCAAAACCAAAGGAGGGATGGCAGTGGATAGAAAAAGACCATGTGCACCAGCGACGGGAAGTGCTGGGGAGCACTTTGCAGGAAAGAG